>NC_090325.1:36269649-36347149 GCF_035084215.1 Heptranchias perlo
TTCCCTTCTACTTAAGTTAGTGTTCAGAGATGCACAGACAGAATGAGGATAGGTCTCAGCATGCTTAGTTCAGAAAGCAAAAAGTCTGAGGAGAGGCAAGCACTTCTGAAGGTTACGCTTCAGATACTGAAGGCACAAAAGTCAGAACAGTTCCCAGTGTGCTTATTTTTGAGTGGCAACCAGATGAAGCTGGTGAGAGCAAATCTCTTATTGGAGTCCATAATAATTTTTTTTAAAAAGGGAATTAGTTGATGTTTGAAAAAAAGGGCTATTAAGGGGTATGGGGAGCTAGCAGGAGAGTAGGATTAAATTAGGTGATTCATGTGGAGAAAAGCACGGGTACAACTTGATGGGCCAAATGGCCTGTTTCTGTGCTGTAAATTTTATATGATTCTATAAGCCTGGAGAAAATCTGATCTAGGATTATGAAGTTATTAAGACAATAATTTATGAATACAAACATAGAAGCATTTAACGCAGTCATTTTATAGCATATATACATTATGAGGTATTTGCATATAACTTATTTGACAATGGCATTGTCAAAGTCAGTTATACTACATGGTTTGTGTCGACGTGAAACGGTTTTCATTTGCAAACTGGATAGTGCAATTCAGTTGCAATGCCACCAGAATTGCATTTCTGGTAATTGGTGTGAGATCACCATCTGGAGGTAATCTTTATACTCAATGCAGTACAATAGCACCTGATATGAAGCAAAGCTTAAAGAAGTTAGACTACCTGAGAACTTTTTAAAGTTCATTTTTAGGGGGTAATTTCACTAGCGTCAAGTGTGAATTGGAAAATAGGGGCTACAGTGGTGTAACCTTATCTCCCTATTGCACTCATTATCAGAGATGGTCCATGCCGTGAAAGGAGCCTTGCAAAATTACCTGAGGAAGGAGGTAGCCTCCGAAAGCTTGTGAATTTAAAATAAAATTGCTGGACTATAACTTGGTGTTGTAAAATTGTTTACAATTGTCAACCCCAGTCCATCACCGGCATCTCCACATCTTGCAAAATTACCGTTAGTCTTTACATTGTTAGCACAGAAATCCCCACATGCACATACTTCCCAGTATGGATCATTGCATGATGATTAGGACCAGGAACCATGGCTGATTTCTCCCCACCCACACACAGGGACACTGAAGTCAACTGTAGCTTCCCCACCCCAGCAGTGAACTGCTAACTTGATGCAAATCAGGCATCAAACTTGGGTTGTTCCCAATCTGTATGGCTCAGCACCATGCTGTGTGGCGTGTTTACTCATTGAACTGTGGGTGGAGCTCTTAATTAACTTCCTGCATTCTTTTAAAGAACAGAGGTACAAAAGTAAAGATGTCTAAAGCATTGGTTAGGCAACAGTTATAGTTCTGTGCGGGCTTTCTGGCTCCCAATTATAGAAAGGACATTAAAGTCATAAAGAGTGTTCAGTGTAGGTTCACCAGGATAATGTCAGGGAAGGGAAACCTTAATTATGAGAAGAGATTTGAAATACTGGGACTATTCCCAAGAGCACCCCAGGCTAACAGGAGATTGAAAGGGATTTTTTAAATTATGAAGGGTTTTGATAGAGTGAATAGGGAAACACTATTTCCACTGGTTGAGGAGTCAGTGGCAAGGGGGTCATCAATTTAAAACTGTCACTCAGAGAGTGAGAAGAGAGGTTAGGAGAAATTTCTTCATGCAAGGATTGATGGAGCATGAAATGTTTTGCCACAGGGAGAAGTTGAAGCAGAGACCATTGCATCTTTTAATGGAAAATTGGCTAAATACTTGAACCAAGAGGAAGATCTAGGGGAGAGCATGGGGCAGTGAGATTAGTTTTGGATTTCTCCAACAAAGACACAAATGGCTGAATGGTCTTATTATAATGTAAACTTCTACAGTTCTCTTTTAATTGTGATGTGGAGATGCCGGTGATGGACTGGGGTTGACAATTGTAAACAATTTTACAACACCAAGTTATAGTCCAGCAATTTTATTTTAAATTCACAAGCTTTCGGAGGCTACCTCCTTCCTCAGGTGAACGATGCGGAAATTTCCGCATCGTTCACCTGAGGAAGGAGGTAGCCTCCGAAAGCTTGTGAATTTAAAATAAAATTGCTGGACTATAACTTGGTGTTGTAAAATTGTTTACAACTCTTTTAATTGAACCAGTCTCAAATTGATCAAGGCTCTGTCTTAGTGAAAAAAGTGTTTGGCAAAACCATTTCTCTGGAGAGGGAGCAGTTTGTGTCACTGTCATCACAGTGATATCACTCAAGTGGATGTGATGATTTTCTTTTACATCACTCATGAGTTTCTAAAGGAATGAAAGAAGTGCCCCAAAGACTTTTCATGAAGGCAGTGCCCTTTTAATGATCACTGGGCTGACTCAGACAAACAGAGTTTCATGCAAACCTAACTTTACATTCAGACATTACTCAAGAGTCTGAGGTCTCTTGGGTGTGGTTATAGCTAATGGCTTGAACATTTTATTTTTTAAGATCTACTGAAATGTTTTTGGTCTTTATGACTCCTAGTCCAATTGCAATTCTCAAACCAAAATGCTTTCTTCTTGTGGGATTAAAAATAGAAAAAGATTTATCAGGTTGATATGTATTAAAACACTTTACATTCCCATTCTGGATTTTATACCTGCTAGAACATTTGCTGATAAAAATTATTACAATATAATTTATTATAATAATTAGAATTATTGGATGGTGCAACACAGAAACAGGCTATTCATCCCATCTAGTCCATGCTGTGTTTTTCATCACGAGCCAAAAAAATGGTAGCAGTGAGGAATTATGTACAGCATTTGATAAGTTCAGTAAAGCTGTTCATCTCTTTCAACAATACCATCAATGATGCTGAAAGGTTGTTTCTCCTGGTTGGAGAGTCTAGAACTAGGGGGCATAGTCTCAGAGTATGGGGTCGACCATTTAAGATGAGGAGGAATTTCTTCACTCAGGGGGCTCTGAATCTTTGGAATTCTCTACCCAAGAGGACTGTGGATGCTGAGTCATTGGTATATTCAAGGCTGAGATAGATAGATTTTTGGACTCTAGGGTAATTAAGGGATATGGGGATCAGGCAGGAAAGTGGAGTTGAGGTCGAAGATCAGCCATGGCCTTACTGAATGCCAGAGCAGGCGCGAGGGGCCGTATGGCCTACTCCTGCTCCTATTTCTTATGTTCTTATGAGAACGTCATTGGCTGTAAAGAGCTTTGGGCTGCCCTGAGGCTGTGAAAGGTGGTATATAAATGCAAGTTCTTTCTTCTATAACTTACCCATGATATTGTCTGTTCCGTTGGCAGGCGGTGCGCAGGACGAAGCGCCATAGTGATTTGTGCCACTGCGGTGGAAACTGGACATCGGTGGAAGACTGGCATTGATGTCTGTTGAGGAGTGTGATGGGTAGCTCTGTGGTGTATATATTATAGAAATAAAAGAGGAAAAATATATTAATTTTACATTTAAAGATATCCATTTTAGATATAACTAGATTTTGTTTTCAAACCGGTCTTCTTATATTTGCATTGCAATCATACCTGATCCTGTTCCTCACCTGATGTCCACATAGATTCATACAGCAGAGAAGGAGGCCATTTGGCCCATTGTGACCATGCCGGCTCTTTGAAAGTGCTATCCAATTAGTCCCACTCCCTTGCTCTTTCCCCTTAGCCCCACATTTTTTTCCTTTTCATGTATATGTCTTCATCCCTTTTGAAACTTACAACTGAATTCACTTCCATCATCCTTTCAGGCAGTGCATTCAGATCATTACATCTTGCTGCGTTAAAAAAATTCTCTTTATCTCACCTCTGGAATTTTTTGCCAATTATCTTAAATCTGTATCCTCTGGTTACCGATCCTCCTGCTAATGGAAACAATTTCGCCCTATCTACTCTATCAAGACCCCTCATAATTCTGAATACCTCTATTAAATCTCCACCTAACCTTCTTTGCTCTACGGAGAAAAATTCCAGCTTCTCTGGTCTCTCCACATAACTGAATTTCCTCATCCCTGGTACCATTCTGGTAAATCTTCTCTGCACCATTTCTAACATCCTTTCTAAGGTGTGGTGCCCAGTATTGGACACTATACTCCAGCTGAGGTCCAACCAGTGATTTATAAAGCCATGCATCCTGTATGCTTTTTTTAACAGCTTTATCAACTTGACCGGCCACCTCCAAAGAATTCTGTATGTGAACCCCCAGGTCTCTTTGTTCCTGCGGCCCCTTTAAAATTGTACCATGTAGTTTATATTGCTCTCCTCATTCTTCTCTCCAATATACATCGCTTCATACTTCTCTGCATTAAATTTAATCTGCCATGTGTCTGCCCATTTCATCAATCTCTCTATGTCCTCCTGAAGTTTGCTACTATCCCCCTCACTGTTTACTACATTTCCAAGCTTTGTGTTCTCCGCACTGTGCACTTTCCTGCAGGAGTTACTGAACAGCCATCTAGGGCTGAAACTATAGCTGATTTCCCCCCTCTCTAGCCCAGGGCACTGAGGTCAATTGTGGTAGCCCTCCCACCATCCCAAGTGTGATCTGCTAAATCAGGACAGACCTGGGACCTCCTGGGCATTTAACCACAGAGCCATGGGCAGGAGGGGAACGACCTCTGTTTTTACATTCAAATGGTATACAAAATACCCTGTTAATGCAACCCAAACAATTCTTACATACTTAACTGCAGGAACTCTAGTAGCTTTTCATGATAATAACAATGTAATGGTTAAATTAAAGTTAACATCATCATCATCATCATCTTTTTAACAGAAGGTAATCCTCAGGATATGTCATTTTAAATAAAAAAGTACATGCAACAATAAAATAAACTTGCTCCAGATAAGCACGGAGAAGTGTGCACATGCAGTAGTAATATGGTGTAAATAATAGATCCTGAGCAGTATTTATTTTTATTGAGATAGTTGGGTGAAACCAAGGATTATAATGCAGGAGCATTAGGGTTGTCACCTGGTTGTCTTTATCATATTCATGCTGGTTACAACTTTTAACTCACAGTACAGTGACTTTCTTTAAAAGTAACTTAATTATCTTTTTTATACATTAAAGTCGACGTGGGATTGTAAACGGATCCACAATTCATCAAACCTTCTAGCAAATTCCTCTTGCCTGTACAGAAGTCCCTGTGTATGCATTAAAAACCATACTGTGCCCTGGGAGTTGTCAGTCCTTTGGGTTCAAAATCCTATTAAAGGGAGGCAAAGCCTGGGAGGAGTGGGCTACAAGTTCAATGCTACCCCACGGAGGAGTTTCAGAGGACGCTGACTGTGAATCGGCGAAGGAATGTGGGGTTTCAGAGTACTTTAGCATAAATATTTAATATGAATGTGCAGCCAACACTGGGTGGAGTTATTCTCATTCATTTGAAACAAAGCTCCACTGGCACATTACTGTCTTACAGCAAGTCGGAATAGTGTGTGCTTTTTATTTGTGCAGTGCTGCTTTGTTTGCAGTTATGCCAGAGTGCAACTGGGGCTTGAAGCATGTGTTACAGAAAGAACAGCACAGACATTCATGTGGCAATTGATTGTTTTTTTACATCCTAAAGGAAAAAAGTGTGATCTCCCTTTAGGACCAGTTTTTTTTTCCACTGCAAAAGATGGCGACCATAAACAATCAAGAAGGGTAAAAAGAGTAGGAAAGAAGTAAATCAACAATTGGTGATGCCAGTTTGACCTTTTTAAATCTGTAGATTATAAGAAGGGAACACCAGCAAAGGTAAGGAGCTCTGGGAGGGAATGACTCTTAATTTCAATTATTGTACAGTCACACCTTAATACAAAAACTCCATCATTTGAAGCCCCATTTCCAACCCCTACATGGTTGGATGAACCCTTGATAAGTGGGTTACCAAGTAAGTCTTCACTAGATTGTAGTAAAGTCTTGGCTGGATTTTTTTTTTAAGTTAAAAGAACTTTACAGGATTTGTTAATAAAAATGGCGGAGCATGTTGGTTTTCATTTCAATTTAGGAATCTCTAAACTCAACGTTCCTCAGCCAAATGGCCTTTTGTTTGCTCTCTCCATTTGTGTGTTTTTTTAAACAGTGTGCTCACTAGGCACACAGCCGAGATTGAAAACACTAGTTTTTTCCACGCCAAGCAGCCCACCCAAATAGAAGCCCACGGGCTTACAATGAAGAGAAGAGCTGCATGTGATTTACAAAAAATAAATTAAGCCATTATTTATATCTAAAAAAAGAACAGAACAAATAAAAAATAATTTACAGAACTTTTACATCATTTCTTAATTAAATGCACATTTTTGTTAATGGCTGTGAGCAGACATTTCCTGGGATCTCTGCAGCAATATTTTATGTTCAATATTTAATCACATTAGCAAAAGAAATGTATTGGAGTTGTTCTTATAATTTCTTTTGTATTTTTTCCATTGAGTAACCTAGGTGAAGGGTGAAGACCCATAGTGTCATCAAGGTAGAAAACAGTAGGAGAGAGGATGAGGTAAATCAAGAAATGTTGGTTAGTGATATCACGCATGGGTTTTAAAAGTGTTTAGATTCTACAAAGAAGGGGTAATTAGGGAGGTAAGGAGTTGCCAGGAAAGAAATTACTTAGGTGCAAGTGTACATACATGTGCACGTATGTGTGAGAAACTTTCTCTGTTAATACGGGAACCATTAAAAATAAAAGAGTCACACCCAGTTTGTGGTGCGCTGGCCAAGTCATAAGTGGTCAAAGAATCCCAATGGTTCCAAGCAAATAGACTGCCATCATATTTCAAACTTAAATTTTTTACCAGGAGGAGCTTACAAAGAGATTATAGCTCCCTTTGATCGTGTTATTGTTGCTACAATTCAACAGGCCCTACAAGATCCAGTATATTAACATTTGGAGGCACTTTCACTGTATTTGAGAGCGCACTGTGATGATTTTAGACACAGAAAATGGAGGTGGGGAGTACTTTCAATGTGAAGTACTCTCATTTGAGCAAGCAAACAAAGTTGTTCAGGTAAGTTGCTTCTAGCTCCCAATGGGTTAAATTCATTAATGCACCATACAAAACAGGAAGGTTGCATGTTTGATTCTCATTCTATGTTGGGTTAGCTGATCTCAGCTGGGGCGGTGGTATGAGCACAGCAGTTGGTCTCAGTGCTCCTTTACTAGGGAGGGGCCAAAATCAGTTGGAGCACGCACATATGGATATCGGACGAGAGCAGGATCAGGCTCGGCTGTGTTGCCTCCAATGGCTAGGCTCACACAAAGATTGGGCCCTTGGGCAAGTACCCCCACTATGGCATGAATCAGTTCCTTCAGGAGGAGAGAGGAAAAGAATACAAGATAAAAAAAAAAGAAAAACAATCCAGTATTTCTCCAAACAACCAGAATATTAGTTAAAATTGCTTTTAATACAAAAGCATTTCTAAAGTAAGAAATTATGCAACAGAAAACATTACACGGAACTCCCGATATGAACGCAGGTTGATGTGATGAGCAGGAACTGACAATATCAAAGTAAGATGCTGGCAGGCTGCCAGCAGGTAAGGTGCCACCATTACCAGGCGATCGTGAGGGTGCAGGCTGCAGTAACTGCTGGACTGTGGAACATGGGAGGAGTTTCCCAGCATGCTTCCATAACTAGGCTGATTCATTCCACCGGAGGAACTCCACGGATCGGAATTGTGATGCCCATCTGGAAAGAGAGGTCAGGTTACAATGACTTCTTCAGAAGAAAAAGGCCCACAAAAAACATTCTTAATTGAGCATTCCTGCTGATTATTTGATTGCAACTATTTGGTTGGTAATGGACCCTTAATTAAAATATGCCATTATTTTGGAACTGCAAGAAGACCTCTAAGCAACATTCATCTGTGGAATTCTTCTTGATTTAAAAAAAATATAAAATGGGAATAAAAAGCACAGTGTCAGCCAAATGACAAATAGAAATAATAATCACAAAGAAAGAAAGTTGGCATTGCAGGTACAATCATGCAGCCAAAGGTTAAAGTCAATTCATCTGATAAATACCAATCTGGTTGGTAATGTAGGAGCTGCAGCTGGAAATGGAGTCAGTAGGCAAATCAAACCACACACACATACTAATAGAAGGGTCCCAAACCTTTTGTATATATATCGCTAATTTCCTTCTGATGCTGGCTATTACATGCTCAGAAAGCAAAAAGTTCTTGCTTAATTTTCCACCACGTCCTCTTGTGCATTTTCATCTTGTTTCCCACTCTGAAAGAGACTCCCTCCATTTCTGGATCTCTGACATAACAGGGTGCAACTCTACTGACTTCAGCAAATGACACCAGAAATGCTTCAGATTCGCATCTGGACCAGTCCTCTGTACCATTCAGAAGGCATCTGAGGTGGCAATATTCAGGATTGGCCAGTGGAGCATATTTGCTAAGCACAATGGAGATGACATTTTGCTAGGTCTCAGCCTGGCTCCCACAGGCAACACCTGAACACCTCCCAAACAAAAAACAGTCTTGGTAATACTATTGTTTGTCTAATGAGCTAAGCCACAAAACAGCAGCGGTTCACAAGTAACAGTGCAATGCAACTTGGCTCATTCACACCTTCAGTTGTTGGGCTGATGGATGAACACAAATAGCTGAGGGGGAGGGAAGGGATTGAGAAACACACACATTCAAAGCAAATCTAAAGGTTTTTTTTCCTGAGATTTATTCAACCGTAATAAGTAAAATCAAAAAAGCAAGGTGTTTGCTTTCAAAAACCGACTGCATTGATTAACATCCACTTACCCTGCATAAAGAATGAACTAGGAAATGTGCTAGTAGGTGGCTTGGAAGAAGGGTAGCCAGGTGAATCCCTGTTATAATCAGCAGTGCTTGCTGATGGGGCATACACCTGCAAAAAAAGCACAATATTCGTCTACCATTAAAAATAAAATAAAAATACAGAGTGAGTTTTCAACAACTAAACAGTGGGACAGACACTGGGGTATTTACAAACCAAGTCTTAACTGTAAAAAGCACTTCTAGTGAATAATGAGAAATGTTAGTAAGATGCATGTGGCAACACTACAGAATATATGGTACACTGCTGCACCCTACTTCTCTCCCACACCAAATGTGTAGTATTGCTGGTCATACAAACCTCTCTGGTTCATTGTTGCATTACGGCATGCTGCTTCAACTTTACAATTACATTCAGGTCACGACAGCAAGTAAAATAAAATAAAAATGAACTGCTGGAAATGCGTACCAGATTGGTCAACAGTTGAAAGGGAAAGGTAGGTTACTATTTTGGGTGGGAGCGTACATCAGAACGTCCTACGGTCAGGACCACAGCCCCTTTACAGGACTGACCAAAACAAAGAAAGGAGGAGACGAGCAATGTGTTGAGGTGACCTTACAGTATGTGTTGAGGTGACAGTTCTAATGAAGAGTCTCACTGGAAATACTAGTTTATCTTCCTCTTTCAGAGACTGAATGACCTGCTGTGCTTTTCTGGTTATCTCAGCTTAGTACAGGAACTGTACCTTATTATGTAAAAGCAACAAATCGTGCGTGTGGGATTTAAAAGCTATAAGGCACACTCGGGGGTTCAGGCCATACTCACAAATAGCTCTTGTGGGTTGTAAGAGATCAGCTGAACACATCGATTGGATTATAGTTTCTGAACTCTCCCAAAATATGCAGCACCTGCATCAGTGTGTAAACTAACAGGATTACCTCATGCCACCCTCCTGCCACTAATCTCTTGATTATTCATGAAAACACAAAATACAGGCTGCTTAAGACCGTAATAATTCACTGCCAAAAATAAGTTACATTTTGAAAAATTAATAAATGTTTTCATTTGAAAATGCGATACTTCCTCACCCCTCAGTAAGGTGATTTCATTTTTTGAAAGAAGTATTGTTTGCTTTTAGAACTTTGTTAGCATGCTTCTAAACTAGCTGGTCCCATCTCCCTCCACCCTTTCCCTGGGTCATCTGGAGTGACAGACATGATAATGAGCCTATTGCATCTGTCAACGTGCCATGTGCTATCAGCCAAATTAGGTCAGGATCCAGGCGGTCAGGGTCACACCATCATGATGATCCCGCCCGCTCTTGTTCAAAATGTGCAACAGTGATTCGCAACTTCTAATTACTGGAATCTTTTAGTAGTTCTAATAATGGATAAGAGCAGAGACCTGTGATTTGGAAGATTCAAAATATTAGCAATTGGCCAAAGAAAGCAACCACTCCTATAGTGGACAGAAAACTGCCAAAACCTAAATGCTTCAGAACGTTCTATTCTTCTCTTGATCCTTGCAATATAAAGATGACCAATTTTGAAGAAAACTGAATAGAACAGCTACAGATAATCTGTAAAGCTGTTCAGAAAATTTAATGTAATATGAGAAAGGGTTTAGATTAGTCATGGTGCAATCTGAAAATTCCAGTACATTTTTGATTAATTTCCCAGTTTAGGGATGTCACTAGGACTGTGGAAGTGGAGAATAATTGGTGATGAATGGATGACTGCATGGGGTGGGGGGAGGGGGCAGAATCACACTAGCAGAAAGCACTTGACTTCCAATGTGCTGCCCCAATCAAGCTAGTGGCATTACAGCAAACTCGTGACCTTTGTTGCTAGAACAATCCCAGCACTCAGCATGCAAACAATAAACTGGTACAGGTGACAGTTAGTATATATCCACTATCAGAAAAGCATTTGGGGGGGGGGGGGGGCGGAGGGGGGGGGGAATTCTTGGCATCTGTTAAAAATGGGGAGAGCATGTTACAAAAGACACAGTTTTTGCCCATCACCTCCAAAATAGGTTAGAAATCTGTGGAGCCCTCTTACACACTATTAAATTCCTCTGTATATTTTATTGAAATCAAGACTAAATTGCACATACTCTTAATGTAACACATTCTTTTCCAGGACCTCAAAACTGTGGAACTCCAAACCTAAGTATTCCCATCCCCTTACAATTTACAGGCTTATAAAACTTGGTGGAACTCAATTGCAGCAGACTAAGAAACAACTCTGGCCAAGTTTGGGAGGAAAGAAAGCTTGAACATTTGAGGGTGCAAGATTAAATTGCTTGTGCGAAAAGAAAACCAGCGAAGGAGAGAAACAAGCAGATCAGAATTAAAGTTCTACTATATTAGTAATAGAGTGACACCCCTTTATGGAGTGTTTACAGGTTTCATTTTTCATCACTGTAACATGCTTGCACTTTCTTCAATGTTCCAGTAAACGTGATGCTGTTAAGACGTCAAAATGACATTGATACAGGACACTCTTATGCACGAGCTTATCATCCACAAACACTGAGCTGTATGGCACTGTTTGTGCACTGCAATCCAATACATGTGTACTGTATTAACTAAAACTACTTTGAGCGCATGGGATCCAAAAATCAATTGGCTGTGAGTGATGGCAACACAGACAAGAAGTACCCAGTTACATCGGTGAACTTAAATGAACTAGAGAGATCTTAGTCAGAGACACACATGTTTATTACACATATGGGATTATTATAACCCAGCAAGAGGAAGCAGGTGATTTTTTTTTGGTAAAACGCTCCTTTCCTGTCACTTGATTAAACCACACATTTTATCTCTCAGTAAAACAACCCTAGTGTTGTGGCAGAATCATTATCATGTTTTGAAAAAAGTACACACAAACTCACTCTTCGTACAATGTGATGTGAGACCACACAACACAGAATTCAAGCTACCTCAATGACTCACTTGAGAAGTGGACTGCTCAATTAAGAACTGAGAAATGCAGACCAGAAAGCTCTCAGGTTTGATCAATGATTTATGCTGTGTTAGATGACCTGTTGGGTCGTAGAGGCCCAAAATTGACCTCAAGGTTCTGTGGGCTGAGGAGGAGAAAAATCACCTTGATCATTATAAGAACATAAGAAATAGGAGCAGGAGTAGGCCACATGGCCCCTTGAGCCTGCTCCACCATTCAATAAGATCATGGCTGATCTTCAACCTCAACTCCACTTTCCTGCCCGATCCCCATACGTCTTGATTTCCCTAGAGACCAGAAATCTATCTATCTCAGCCTTGAATATATTCAAGGACTCAGCATCCACAGCTCTCTGGGGTAGAGAATTCCAAAGATTCACAACTCTGAGCGAAGAAATTCCTCCTCATCTCAGTCTTAAATGGCCGACACCTTATCCTGAGACTATGTCCCCTAGTTCTAGACTCTCCAGCCACTGGAAACAACCTCTCAGTATCTACCCTGTCATGCCCCTTCGTAATCTTATATGTTTCACTTAGATCACCTCTCCTTCTTCTAAACTCCAGAGAGTATAGGCCCATTCTACTCAACCTCGCCTCATTGGACAACCCTCTCATCCCAGGAATTAACCTAGTGAACGTTTGTTGCACCACTCCAAGGCAAGTATATCCTTTCTTAGATAAGGAGACCAAAACTGTACGCAGTACTCCAGGTGAGGTCTCGCCAAAGCCCTGTACAACTGTAGTAAGACTTCCTTACTTTTGTACTCCAACCCTCTTGCAATAAAGGCCAACATTCCATTTGCTTTCCTAATTGCTTGCTGAACCTGCATGCTAACTTTTGCGTTTCTTGTACGAGGACACCCAAGTCTCTCTGAACACTAACATTTAATAGTTTCTCACCATTTGTAAAATATTCTGTTTTTCCATTCTTCCTACCAAAGTGAATAACCTCACATTTCCCCACGTTATAGTCCATCTGCCACCTTCTTGCCCACTCACTTAACCTGTCTGTATCCCTTTGCAGACTCTTATCACTCTATCTAGTGAATGCTGCTAGAAAGTGCATGGGGTAAATTTTAACGTCGAGTAAGGACGGGAGCGGGGGGGAAGATTTCGGATGTGAAACCCGGAAGGTAAGTGGGTGGAAATCGCGACCTTAATCAGGCCAATCAATTGTACTTCTGGGTTTTACGTCCAGCAGCTAGCCTGATTGACAGGCTGACGGGCAGGTAGGCCTGCTGCATCTGACTACAACCTGGGATCAGAGGGAGGGAGGGAGGGAGGGATGGATCATGGGCTGGGGCGAAGATCGGGGGGGGGGGGCAAAGAACAGATCAGGAGGGGGGTCAGAGGAACAGATCGGGAGGGGGGGGTCAGAGGAACAGATCGGGAGGGGGGGGCAGAGGAACAGATCGGGAGGGGGGGGCAGAGGAACAGATCAGGAGGGGGGTCAGAGGAACAGATCAGGAGGGGGGGCAGAGGAACAGATCAGGAGGGGGGGCAGAGGAACAGATCAGGAGGGGGGGGCAGAGGAACAGATCGGGAGGGGGGGGCAGAGGAACAGATCGGGAGGGGGGGCAGAGGAACAGATCGGGGGGGGGGCAGAGGAACAGATCGGGAGGGGGGCAGAGGAACAGATCGGGAGGGGGGGGCAGAGGAACAGATTGGGAGGGGGGGGGGGCAGAGGAACAGATCGGGAGGGGGGCAGAGGAACAGATCGGGGGGGGGGGTCAGAGGAACAGATCGGGGAGGACGGGAGGAAGAAGATCGGTGGTCACTGGAGATCGGGTGAAAAATCGGGGTTGGTGGGGGTCTGCCATTGTGGGGGAGGAATCTCCTGTTAGCCAGGTGAGCTTGTAGGGCCTGGATGAAGCACTCCTGCTCCTCCGGGCCCACAAGCACCTCATGGATCCGGCCCGTCCCGCCTGCTTTCACCGGACATGAATGGGAAGCAATGGGAAACCCTAAAAGGTACAGTTAAATTTGTTTTAATTGTCCAATACATAAAATATTAAATACCTCAAATATCTCAATGAGGTACATTGCCCTTTTAAATATCGGCCTGCTGGCTTTAAGTGGGGGCGGGATTTCCTGGTGTCTGCTCTCCACATGCAGACAAACCCGCCTGGGATAGACCCAGAAGCAGACATGTTGGAGCTGGGATGCCATTCCATTCTTAAAACAGCGGATTTTTACTCCCCACCCATCCCCAACCCACCCGTTCTTGGGTGTTAAAATTTACCCCCGTGTGTGGATATTAGGTGAGTACAGAATCAAGCTGAGCTTCGAAGTCCTCCATGGTTGAATATCCAACACTACCTATCTGAGCCCCTACATGAAGAATGGCCACTTGGATGAGGTTCTGGAGAGCAGCTGGTGTCAGTGAAACTGCATCAAGAGAATGAGCACCCAAAGAATAAGCCTTCAGGAGAGGTAGAAAATCTCAAGCTCCACACTGGCAAATTAATAATTGTAATGGGGACTTCAGAGTCCAAAAGATTAGCTTGAATCAAACAAAAAAAATTCTACATTATATTGTAGATTTATCGACCTTGTGATTTAAAGCCATCATTTAAACCCCCCAAAACCTTAAAAAGGTCCCATGCCATATGTTGTTCTCTATGCAGTGATCAATTTGTAAATATAACTTTGAAGGCGGAGTTCATTATCCCAGTGCCAGCTCTAAGGAAAGTGGCAACTGTAAAGGGAAAACATCTTTAAATTAACGCTTACGGGGTGTATGCTGAATACATTGCAGAGAGCTGTTTGAGGGGAATGTTATAACGTTGGCTTTAAATCTCTATACAGAGCTTCTGATCTAAAATACAGATGACAGAATGGCTACACAAGATTGTGTTACATGTTAGCTCCACATTGTGCCAGAAACTGACATTAATTCCAGCTCTGTATCATAACGGCATTCACAAGAAAAAAAACTGGAAGTATTTCCAAGATATGAGATACATTCCACACACATCCCAACAGATGTGCTGGGGGAAGGGAAAAGGTTGACCATCAGAGTTTACTGAAGTTCTCATCTCCAGTCACACAGCAAGAGAAACAACATTTTCTCTAAAACTAGAAGTTTTCTCCTACTTTCTTTGAGAAAACTCTTTATAGAGGGTAGCAGATTTCCAAACTGCCTCCCTCAAACACCACCCCACCGCAACACCACACACAGTAAAATAACCTGAACTAATAAATGAGAATACTTCTACACATAAAAAATTCAGAAAAATAAAAGGCAATTAGGGGCAACAAGCCCATCTCTTTTTGATTAATCGCAGCCTGACCTATCTGTCTTCTTACCATACTCCTTCTTTGTTCAGAAATGCATCTGTCTCATGAATCCACTGCCTGCCTCAGCTTCAATGGCCTTTCTTGATAACTCATTCTGCAATTCTATTAACCTTCAAGTGAAAAGATGCACCTGACCATCCTCCTTACTGTTAAATTTCTAATTGTTTTAAACGTATGTTCCCTCGTATTTGAACCCTTCTACAATATATGACGTCCTTGGAATGAAAGTTATGTACAATATCCCATTAAGGCAGAACTCATATTTCTTGTGGATTTTTTTGAATGCTATGCATTCTGACATTGTTTATTGAATTGAAATACCGAAAAGGAATGCTGGGATACATCAAAGTCATCCTAAAACATGAAAATGGGCACTCTCATGTCTACTTCAACAGTCAACAATTGACACTGTCCCTAGAACAGTAACCCAGTGGTCGCACAGAAAAGAAAGCAAGCCACCAATCAAAGGCTTTATTTTGAGCGTGACCACTATATATCACTAAAAGAGCCACATTAAAATATTACTGATGCAGGACACAATTTTGAAACCAGGATCTCACTCCTAAAAAGCTCCATTTGGAGTTTTTGCACCAGTTAAAAAAAGTTTAGAAAGGAGAAATAGAAGGCACTTCAGTTTTAAAATGTTATTTCATAATCCTAATGTTTTATAAAACAATTATTAAAATGGCTGAGAAAACAAGTGGATCATTTGCACAAAAAAATCACAAAATTACAAGACTACAGTTTATGGGACAACAAATTTCATTTATATAGCGCCTTTAAATTTTTTGTTTGATTACGGCTCCTGTGAAGCACTTAGGGACATTTTACTATGTTGAAGGCGCGATATAAATACAAGTTGTTGTTGTCGTTGAAGTAAGAAGTGCCCAAGGCAGTTCTCACAATAAGGTATGGAAAATGGACAGCGGGCCAAGTAAGGCGAGATTAAGAGGGATGACCAAAAGCTTGGTTGAAGAGGTGGGTTTTGTGGAGATTTTTAATGGGGAAGTGAGAGGTGGAGGCAGAGGGGATTTGGCGGGGAATTACAGACAGGAGAATCCAGGCAGCTGAAGACACGGCAATGATAGTGAGGTGAAGGGATGGAGGTGCACAAGAGGTTGGAATAAGAGGGACAGAGTGGATATAGGACTGGAAGAGGCTTTGGAGATTGAGTGGGGCAAGACCACGGAGAGATTTAAAGACAAGGATAAAGAATTCAAATTTATGGTGTTGAGGGACGGAGAGTCAACTTCGACAAGCGAGGGGTATGGGCGAACAGGGCATGGTGCAGAACAGGATACTTGCAGCAGAGCTTTTGGCAAGTTAGAGTTTATAGAGGGTGGGTGGTTAGCAAGAAAAGTGTTGGCACAGTTGAGTCTGGAGGTGACAAAGTCTTGATATGTGGATTTCAGTGGCAGAGGAGCTTAGCTAGGGATGGAGTTGGGTAACGTGGAGAGGTGGAAGTAGACAGTCTTAGCGATGGAGAGGAGTCTGAAACCAGCTCAGGGTCGAACAGAATGCCAAGGTTACAAACAATCTGCATCAGCCTGAGGCCAGGGAGGGAGACAGAATCAGAGGCAATGGAACAGAATTTGTGACATGGGCTTTGATCTTTCCAATGTTGAGCTGCAGGAAATTCTGATTCATGCAGAGTTGATTTCAGACAAGCAGTTTTACAGCACAAAGGCAGTTGAGGGAAATGGTGGAAAGATAGAGTTGGGTGTCATCAGCTTGTATGTAGAAGCTGACCCCGTGTTTTAAGAAAATGTCACTGAGAAGCAGCATGTAAAAGAGGAAGAGGAAGGTGCGAGGACAGCTTCTTGAGGAACTCTGGAGTTGATGATGGAGGAGGGTGGTGAAGAAGAGAAGTCATTGCTGGAGACCCCTTGGCTGCATTCAGTAAGGTAGGGATGGAATCATGTAATGGCAGTATCACAGAGCTAGACAACAGAGGAGAGGCACTGGAGGGGGATGGTATGGCCAATTGTATCAAATACTGGAGAGAGGGTGAGGAGGGATAATGCACCATGGTTACAGCCACAGAGGGTATCGTTTGTGACATTGATCAGGTCCAATTTAGTGCTGTGAGAAAGGCAAAAGCCATACTGAAGAGAGTCAAACAGGAATTTATGGGATAGTCGGGCACGGAGCTGGGAGACAATGAAATGGTCAAAGACCTTACAGAAGAAAGAGATGTTGAAGAATGGCCTGCAGTTGGCGAGGATGGATGAGTTGAGAATGTTTTGTTTGAGCAGGGGTTGATAATGGCTGTTTTGAAAGGGAAAAGGATGGTGTAGGCCAAGGAGAGTTGGGTGGTGTGGAGTTTTGTGGGAAGGGGATTGAAGGAGTAGAAGGTGGGTCTCATAGAAGAAATAAGTGTGGAGGGTAGGGGCAAATGGGAAAGAAACTGCAGAGAGACCAGGATTCAAGGCTGGAAAGGTGGGAAACTGATGAGGCCTCGTACTGAGGACAAGCAGAAGGGGAAAACATAACGGAGGCAGCTGCACAGGTGGAATTGATCTTAGAGGTGAAGAAATCCACTAACTCCTCATATTTGGTGTTAGAGGTGAGGGTGGAGGGATTTAAGAAGGCAGTTGAACATGATCTATGCCCTCCCAGATGATCCTGGAATAGTGAATGGTTTTGGCAAAGGAGACTGAAGCATGGTATTGCTCGATATGGTCAAGCCAAATATTGTGATGGATGACTGTGCCAGGTATGCTTCAGCTCAAGTCTTCAGACTGGAGGGAACAAACATGGGAGCTGTACTAAGAGTAGACAGTGATCGTTTTGCTGGGGAACAAGATGAGGGCGCACGTAAGCAAAATCGTCAGCTACAGAGTGTCATGATAAGTAGAGGCCAAAGGTGAGCGAATTTGAGAGTGTGGTTGTTAGCGAATGTGGAAAAAGTTGTTTCCACGGGTGATTGGTGAAAGTAGTGGGATTGGGGGATAGCACAGAGATGCTTCCTCTTGTGTCCTGGTCAATATTTATCCCTCAACCAACATCACTAAAACAGATTGTCTGGTCATTCTCTCATCGTTGTTTGTGGGACCTTGCTGTGTGCGAATTAGCTGCCGTGTTTCCTACATTACACTTCCAAAGTATTTCATTGGCTGTAAAGCAGTTTGGGATGTCCTGAGGACGTGGAAGGTGCTATAAAAATGCAAATCTTTCTTTCGCTTGTACTTTATCATTCCCACTACCATACTCTTCTATGAAATGCAAAGCAAAGTACTCATGAAGTATCCCTGCCTAAGATTTCCCTTTTCACCTCTAATCGGCCCATTTAACCATATTTACTTTTAATGTATTCATAAAATCTTTTACTATCTGTTTTTTTTCCTTTTGTGCTATTAACTCTTGATTGTCATACACCTCTTTTTTAAAGTCGCGTTTTATCTTGAATTTCTCTACTCAACAAAAAAATTCCAGCTTTGGCTGAAATACAACTCGGAAATGCAGTAAATAGTGAGGAGGATAGTAACAGACTTCAGGAGGACATAGACAGACTGGAGAAATGGGCAGACACATAGCAGATGAAATTTAATTCAGAGAAGTGTGAAGTGATGCATTTTGGAAGGAAGAATGAGGAGAAGCAATATAAATGAAATGGTACAATTTTAAAGAGGGTGCTTGAGCAGAGAGATCTGGGGGTTCACAATCGCACAACACCAAAGATGGCAGGACAAGTTGATAAAGCTATTAAAAAAAGCATATGGGATCCTGGGCTTTATAAATAAAGGCAAAGAGTACATAAGCAAGGAAGTTATGCTAAACCTTTATAAATTACTGGTTAAGACTCAGCTGGAGTACTGAATCCAATTCTGAGCACCACACTTTAGGAAGGATGTCAAGGCCTTGGAGAGGGTGCAGAGGAAATTTACTAGAATGGTACCAGGGATGAGGGACTTCAATTATATGAAGAGGCTAGAGAAACTGGGATTGTTCTTCTTAGAGCAGAAAAGGTTAAGCAGAGATTTAATACAGGTGTTCAAAATTATGAAGGGTTTTGATAGAATAGATAGGGAGAAACTGTTTCCATTGGCAGGGGGATTGATAACCAAAGGACACAGATTTAAGGTAATGGCAAAAGAACAAGGAGGAGATGAGGAGAATCTTTTTTGTTATGATCTGTTATGCTCTGCCTGAAAGGGTGGTGAAAGCAGATTCAATAGTAACTTTCAAAAGGGAATTGGATATATACTTGAAAAGAAAAAAACTGCAGGGCTATGGAGAAAGAGCAGGAGAGTGGGACTAATTGGATAGCTCTTCAAAGAACTGGCACAGGCACAATGAGCCGAATGGCCTCCTTCTGTGCTGTATGATCCTATGACTTGCCTTTATGTTACTTGCCTGTCTTTCTTCATATACTTTCTATTATTTTTTGCTATATTTGTTTTTTTTCTTTTGTGTTATTAACTCCTGATTGTCATATACCTCTTTTTTAAAGTCACACATTAACTTGAATTCTCTATTCATGTAAGAAATTCCAGCTCTTGCTGCATCCCTTTTACTTCTGGTGGGAATGTGTCTAGTTTGTATACTTATCTGCAAATTTTTCTTTAAGTCTCAGTGGTAGCACTCTCACCTCTGAGTCAGCAGGTTGTGGTTCAAGCCCCACTCTAGAGACTTGAGCACATAATCTGGGCTGACACTTCAATGCAGTACTGAGGGAGTGCTACACCTTCGGAGGTGCCGTCTTTTGGATGAAACGTTAGGACAGACGGAACTGCAGTCTATCAGGTGGATGTAAAAGATCCCATGGCGTTATTCGAAGAAGAGCAGAAGTGTTCTCCTGGTGTCCTGGCCAACATTTATCCCTCAACTAAATCACTAAAATAGTTTAATTAGTCATTTTTCGCATTGCTGCTTGTGGGACCTTTTTGTGTGCAAATTGGCTGCCATGTTTGCCGACATTACAACAGTGGCTACACTTCAAAAGTAATTAATTCAAAGTAATGATGCGCTTTGGGACATCCCGAGGTCGTGAAAGGTGCTATATAAATGCAAGTTTGTTTGTTCTTTTTTCCTTTATCTAGGCCTGATCTCCATTTTAACTCATTAAAATTATTTTTTTATCATCAACTTGCACCATTTTGTCTTCTTTTCAATTTTTATATTAAACCTCTTAATGTTATGGCCATTGTTTCCCAGATGCTCCCCTATCCTTACATTACCTAATTGCCTCATTTAATTCCTTAGAACTAGATCCAGTACTGCCTAGATACTGATCTAGAAAGCAACATACTAATCTAGAAGTCATTTATGTTATCCCATGATGGATCAGTTAAAGAAAAACATGCAAATTAAAATAATTGCTGAATAACTGGGTCACTTTATAATATCTAAGTGCAGATGAGGAAATTATGACAGTTATGGTTATAGTGAGTTGGCAGAAAATAGAAGTTTGTGGTAAGAATACTTTATAACTACACTTTAAGATACCAATGTTTCTAAGAAAAGGTCCAAAGAATTATGTTCCTAGAATTTTCTGTTAAACTGACGAGTTCTATGACCTGATAATCACTCGCCTGGCGCTTTCTGCTGCAGCTGAGCACAGTAATACTCAAGAGGTATTAAAAAAAAATAGGAATAGTGAACTGCATAATTGTTAAGGGGGTTGTGTTGATGCGAAACAGATTCTTAGTCACCTATCCTTCCTCTTCTCTCTGCAACCTTCTGCACATTTCCTAAACTGAAAAGTGCTGCCAAATCACCCAAATAATAGAAATGACGCTCTGAGAGTTCAACCCAGATGCTCCAAAAGGAGTGTCATTTACAATACTCCTAATTTGGAGTGTGAAATCAGATCAAGTTCGTAAAGGCAAAAATGTCCTTCCTTTACTATATATAAAAAACACAAATTAACTTTTTCGGGACTACAGTACCACTTCTGTATGTGCATTATATCTACAATGAGGTCATTAAAAATGCCACAGCACAGCACAGTAATAAATTGCAATTACTTTTCAATAAGCTTAGTCGTGTACATTAATCCTTCAGTGTGAAAATGTTATAAATCAATGGAATCTCTTACGATTTATGGTATTACATGAACCCCTCAGTTAGATTACTGCCTATAGTTCACTCCCAGCTATGTTACTCCTAATATAAACCATCTGAGCCCCTCAGTTACATTATTGCCCATCGTTTACTGGATTATATTAAATATCCAACACCTGAAAGTTAATTAGGAGCTTTAATCTAATTAAGGGATTTAGATAGTTTATACAGTATATGGAATTAAAGATGCTTGATAGTAAATGATGGGCAATAATGTAATTGAAGGTTCAGATGGTTTATATTAGAAATAACATATCTGGGAGTGAACTATAAGCATTAATCTAACTGAGGTGAACATGTATTCACAAGAACTCTATCCTCGTGTGTATCCCTCCTTTGCCCCACCATTGGCAGCTGTGCCTTTAGGCGACCAAGCCCCATGCTCTGGAATTCACTTCCTAAAACCCTCTGCATCTCCCCATCCCCTTTAAGACCTTCCTTAAAACCTACCTTTTCAACCAAGCTTTGGGTTACTCCTCCTAATATCTCTTTGGCTCGGCATCCAATTTTTTGATTATATCTCTGTATGAGGCACTATATAAATGCAAGTTGTTGTTGCTCAGTATGTGAAACCAGCCTAGGGTGACTCTCCCTCTCAGCCTCCTTGGATCGCTGTGTGAAAGTGTCTCCCTGACTGAAACCACAAACATGTCTTATTGGACAACACATGTGTGAGCATGCTCTATGGTGCACCACTGCCCTCGTGTCTTTCAAAGTTGAACACAAGGCTGCACTGATTTCCAGAGATGTGTCACTTATTTTAAAGCCACTCCAAAGTAGACAGACTACAGGTGAAAAGACAGGCTTGCTCTTTGATTGCCTGCTTAAGCTGCATTTTTAGAAATACAAAATCAAAATCTACACAACAGTACCTTTCAGCACATGCCAAACTTTCAGAAATAGTTCCTTGCAATTTTTTAAGACTTCTTTTGAAGTGATGAATAGCAATTTCTGCAAAATCTACAAAAACATGGCTACATCCAAATTTATCACTGGAACTGCCATCACCTTGTAGATTTACTCAACATTCCAGGAACTATGTGGAAGTTGAATTTAGTACAGTAGTAGCTTTGTTATAACTTTGCAATTTTAGTATATTCAGCACCCCTTCACTCCTCACCCCCATGCATTATTTAGTAGTCTGGATAAGTTGGCAAGCCTCTGCCATGGCTTCTGGTGTGAATGCGGCTCCATGATTTTAGTCAACAAGGGTGTGAGGCATCGCTATAGCCTGGCAGAGTTTCAACTCTTCTTCCTCACAGCAGAACAGGAACATTGCAACAGAATGCAACAGCATTTGTCAGGCAATGGAGAGTGGATTAGACTATCCACCACTCCTGGGTGTCAAACTTTGACCTTACAGTTCACAATGCAACTAGCCAATTTAAAAATTGATCGCTACAATGTGAAGAAAAGGCAGTTTCTTTGCTGGCTGAGGACAGTGAATAACCAAATTGGCTTTCAATCCATGAGCTGTTAGAGCAGGTGGCATTTTCATTGCGTTTGTCAGAAAGGTAAAAGTGATGGCTAAATTTCAGTCGCTTAGGTAATGGTACTGACCGCAAGGATGAAAGACAATGAATAAACAATTTGGTTAAATTATTTTTCTTAATTTAAATCATCCTGATATTGCGTGCTAAATGACCAATTTGATCTTTTTTTTGGAAACAGAACCTTTCTTGTTGAAGTAGAAAGGGCTGGTTGTGGTCTGTTCAATGCATTTGCTCTATCTCAATTATCATGATTATTGTGGTTTACTCTGCAGGTGCAGAGAGAACCGTTATCAGAGCAATGTAGATTTTTTTCTGTACCGTGGAAAAGGCACAGCTCATATATCAGGTACTTTGATGACTTGTGTAATAAGATGTTATCAAACAATGTGAGTTTAACTTTATAAGTTGACTTACTACTATCTTTCTCACAGACTATCATAAAGTGGCCATTGTTGAGAATCACACAGCCAGCATGGAATTGAATGGGCAAGAGTGATGTTTCTTTCTGCAAAGCACCAATAAAACCTTTGTATGAATAATTAGCAATAAGAAATTCACAAAGGCTCCATAACTCACTCAACAAACTAGAAATATTTAGAACATAATTTATCACATGTACAGGGACTTTTCAGGGTAGCGAGTAGTCGCTCAAGAATTGAGGTCTTCCAAATAAAATAAAACTGGGCCCTGTAGCACTCGGAGACCTCACTCATGTGCCATTCCTAATGTGCAAATCTAGGTAGTGAGCACTGGCCAGCTATTTGACCATGTATCACAGCCGAGCCTGATCCTGTCCTCACCTGATGTTCATAAGCGCTTTTCCAGGATTAGTCACTGGACAGTGATCAGGAGTGGGAATCCTGCCTGCTTTGTTCCTTCCTTAGTAGAGGGATGCTGAAGCCAAGTGTAGCACTTCCTAATTCGGAAAAGGCCCAAGATTGAACTTGGAACCTTTATGATCTGTATGGCTTAATAGTGCACTGGAGAGGGAAGGGGCTGGCAAGAAAGGACGGTGTGGGAATCACTTACCAACTTTCTATCAGGGAAGTTCCTGTAACTCTTTATATCACAGCAGCCCCTTGAAGGATATCAGAAAGCAGTTTTTAATTCTTTTATGTTCCAGATGTCAAAGATTACATTAGTAATGATTTAAATTTGGTTTGTCCACATTTCTAAATGTTTTGCAAAGACGACATAGTTTGGGGGAAGGGAAATAGAAAATGAAATATTCAATAGGACCACCATGGAACTCATAAGTGAGGGAGTCACCATTAAATTATAAAAATGTTCCTTCTGAATGCAATAAACTCTCTCTGAAGTCTCTCCTTCCAGCCATTACTTATCCTCCATTTACAATAACCAGGATATTAATAAAACTGGAAGAATACTCATAACAAGTTTTGTCTGACAACGCTCCTGTGAAGCGCCTTGGGACGTTTTACTACGTTAAAGGTGCTATACAAATGCAAGTTCACAAGAACAATATAGCTAAACCTTGTATCAATTTAAACTCTTGGAATTCATCTGGTCACTTTTATTTGCCAGCTTTTCATCTCACTGAGATTTGAATTCTTCTACTTGGCTATAAAGGAATATGTACCAGAAACAGGGTAAGTTTTATTGTAGCAAGAGGTCTATGATCAGAAAGTCTGTTATAAGAGGCCGCACGTCACTGTTACAGAGAACATCCCTTGGAGCTATTTGGATTGAATATTAAGACAACCCGGTGTAAAGCACTTGAAAACAACCTTAGATTCTTCTGAAAAACATCTACTAAATCTGAAAATTTCCAGTATAATATGGAAGTTGTAATAATTCCAGCTGGGTTGTGGAAGAAAGGGTTAACAATGGTTGCAGTTAAACAATTATCATTAGATTTCCCCACAGGCCCTGTACATGCTGAAAATGAGTTATTGGAAAAAGTACTCTTTCCCCAGGAGTTTTGTCATTCTGGGAATAGGAAATCTTGCTTCAGAGCAACAGTTTGTTTTTGGTTTTAAGAGCACAGTATTCAATATTCTGGATTTTAATTTTTTTTTAAAAATTAATATTTAACCTCGCAAAATCCTTTTGTATACGTTTTGTCATTTTAAATATAGAAGGCAAAAAATTGTTAGAAGTTGGGTTATGTTTGACATACTCCAGAGAAGACCATAGAAGGTTAATTGCAAGTCCTAATTTAGACCAAATGTTGGTGAGGGAGAATGATTAAAAGACCAGCTACATAAGTGAAGCATATTACAGCACCAGCGGAAAGCACCGGAAGGAAATCCCACCCACCTCACCCCGTGCTTATTCTATCAACCTGCAATTGCAATAATCAGAAGCAGATGTCGGGCCTTCCAGATCTTTCTCACAGGACAAACACACAAAGCCCAGTTCTGGCGTTACCATCAAATGGTAATTGAAACCATATTAGCTTCAGAAAAGCACATGCGAGCATTTTCCCGGCAAGGAGTATGAAATTGCAGGTCCCGCTGTGCACTAAGTGCACAGTGCACCATGAAAACAAGTGTACATAACTACAGTAACCACCTGTAACCTAGATACACACAAAAAAAAACCTCTGGCACAGTGGCAGCTTGCCCTAGGAACTCAAGCCAGACGTTAAGCTGGTGTAATGCAAAAAAAGTTGTGGTATGTCACTGCAATGAATGAAGGTGCTACAGTGGACTCAAAATTAGCATTTGTGATACACACCTTCATTTCTGAATGAGAAAGTGTAGCTCAGGAGAAGGGAGAGGAGAGACAGATGGATGGAGAGGAAGGGAAAAAGAAGCAATGGTGCGTTTTCTGAATATTCCATTTCTACAAATGCAAATGATTTCCATTAAGCTTACAAAGCAAAATGCTAATATATTCTATTAATTGAATGCTGCTCACTTCAAATTACCTGATAATACAATTTTTAAGCACTATATTCCCACTTTGCTGGGTTATTTATATTGCTTTATTTTAATTATTGGATAATTCAAACTTCTTTGAATGCAAAAAATTACTTTGAATTATTAGTAGACTGTAGAACTGCTCAAAAATAATTAGCTGCGTATAATCTGTCGCTGAGCAGATTTCTCATATGGTTTCTCTCGTTCCAAGGGCACACATTAGATCAAGTATCTATTTCCCCACAAATAAATTGCAACTTTCAAAGCAGGTATAATGCTGTACTTTTTTTTGCAATGTAGAATTGAAATTGCTTCTAAATACATTGTCATATATGTACTGTCTCCTACTCAAATTCATTCTATCCCAGGGCCTCAAAACTGTGGATCCCTTGCATCCTCCACTGCACAATACGGAGAACCACAATCAATTAGTCAGGGGAGTGTGGTCGTATGGTCCATTTGTATTAGGCCCACCACCTTAACGACAAATACCTCCAACATCATAGAATACTCACTTAAATAGAAAAATGGACGTCTAGTTAAAAACCTGGGAGCAAGTTACACAGCTGCTGACTTGGCTGGAGAACGGTGCACGGCATGGATAGAAATAATGAGAAAAATTAATTTTTAAAAATGGAACAATATTTTTATGAAGAAACTGTACTGTAACTGATGCTACTGTTTCTAAGGAGCCATATTTTAGCTAGTTTAGTAGGGTTTACCAATATTTTCCCAGAATGTGTGTTGTGTTTTCTTTTCTCTTTCTGAATTCAATTGAATCAGGAGCCATATTCTTTTCTATGTTTCATTTTTCTTTCTTGCCCAAGCCCACAGATTCTGATCCAGAATTCTACAGTCTCAATCACGTAAATCCCTCATGGTTCAAACTTTTTAAATGGAAGATTCCATTTTCTCCATCACACAATGTATTCAGTGAGACATCAGGGGCTTTACACCAATGTGCTGTATTAACTGAAGAGTAACTACATTCAACTGAATTGCCACGTAATCCTAAGTATTGTTAAAGCAGATATCTGGACACCTTTGGGAGTCTTTTAGTTCGTCCTTTCTTGTCAATGTTTTATGCTTTAAAACATTTAAAACATTATGCTTTTATTGTGGCATCGTAAAGCTTGGCTCTAGTTCTCACCCTACAAAACTTCTTCACTCACTTCCACCAGATAAAAAATATCACTATGGGAACCCAATGGGTCCCAAATATATCTGTCTTTTTGTCGGATATATGGAACACTCTTTGTTCAAGTCCCATCGCTGACCTCTTCCTTCGTTGAATTGATAAGTGTGTTGCCACTTGCAGAATGAGTATGTAAATGGCAAATTAATTTCAATATAGGTAAGGTATTACATTTTGGTAGGAAGAATAAGGAGGCTACATATTGCTTGGAAAATAAGAGTCTAAATGGGTTAGAGGAGCAGAGAGATCTGGGGACACAGATACACAAATCACTAAAAGTAGCAATGCAAGTTAATAAGGCCATAAAAAGGCAAACCAAGCACCAGGGTTCATTTCTAGAGGGATAGAATTGAAAAGCAGGGAAGTTATGTTAAACTTGTGTACAACCTTGGTTAGACCACACTTGCAGTACTGTGAACAGTTCTGGTCTCCATATTATAAAAAGGATATAGAGGCACTGGAGAAGGTACAAAAATAATTTACTAGGATGATACCAGAACTGAGAGGTTATACCTATCAGGAAAAATTGAACAGGCTGGGGCTCTTTTCTCTAGAAAAGAGAAGACTGAGCAGTGACCTGATAGAGGTCTTAAAGATTATGAAAGGATTTGATAGGGTAGGCGTAGAGAAAATGTTTCCACTTCGGGGGAGACCAGAACTAGGAGCCATAATTATAAGATAGTCACTAATAAATCCAATTGGGAATTCAGGAGAAACTTTTTTACCCAGAGTGATTAGAATGTGGAACTTGCTACCACAAGGGGCAGTTGAGGCGACTTGCATAGATGGATTTAAGGAGAAGTGAGATAAACACAAGAGATAAAGGAATAGAAGGATATGTTGATGGGGTTAGATGAAGAAGGGTGGGAGGAGGCTCATGTGCAGCATATACACCGGCATGGATCTGTTAGGTCAAATGGCCTGTTTCTGTGCTGTACATTCTATGTAATTCTATGTAGTAATACTGCTTCTAGCTTTTGCTCATCTGGAGAATTTCACTCACCTACTTTCAATTTTTACAACTTTAGTGTGGTTCATTTCTGACTTCTCCCTTCTTTCTCTCCATTTCTGGATTTCTAAAAAAATCTATTAAAAATTCAGAGACTTGCATTACTACCTGACGCAGACTGCATTTTTTATATATATATTCTTTCTGAGATGTGGCGTCGCTGGTATGGCCGGCATTTACTGAACCGTTGCAGTCCATGTGGTGAAGATTACCTGTACAATGACCTAGTAAACAGGAGTCAGAATGGATTCAGTTAGGGGGCAGGCCCTGCCTGACCCACCACCATGACTTTTTTTTTTGAGGAGGTGCCATCTCAAGTAGACTGTGGATTTACAAAAAACATTTGGTAAAGTTCCACATGAAAAGCTTCTAGTTAAGCCCAAACCTGTGGAGATTCAAGGCACATTTTAGGAATGAAAAAGAAGTTTACTGAAAGGAAGAAAACAGTGTTAGAGGAGTTTTGTTGGGATGTGAGTAGAAGTGCTGAGTGCATGCCACAGGAATTACTACTGGACCACTATTGTTTCTAATTTATATCAAAGACCTGGATTCAGAAACTCAATGCAAACTGGTCAAATCTGCAGATGATGCCAAACCAGGACGGGTAGTTGATTCTGAGGAGGCAGCTTAAAAAATAAAAAGTGAGTTTGGATAAAATACTTAAATTGGCAGAACGACGACAGATTAAATTTAATACGACCAAGTGGACAATACTGCACAAAGGAAGAAAAAAATGGACTAAATATGCACTCCAAGGAACTATTGACCAATAATGTTGAAATACTTAAGGATGAGGTGTCCAGGGGCCTTGCATCAGTGGAAAGTGCTTTGCAGTGAAACTAAAGTTGCAATATCTACGTGCTATTCGACTGTGATCACAGAGCAAGAGCATAAGAAGCATTAGAAAATCCACAGTGAGAAAAGACCAAACAGCCAATCAAGCCTAATCCATGCACGGTTATTCCATCATGAATTTTCTTCCCACATCACTTGCTACTTTAGGGACATTCAAGTTCCTTCCTCAAACTCCCTTGAAAATAAAAATCTAGCAGCGCAATCGGTTTCTCTATAATCATCAATACCTCTTCTCAACAGTTATCAAACCAAATCCTCTTTAAAAATGTGATTTGACTCAGAATCAATTACCTTTTCTGGAAGTCTGTTCCACATATCTAGTATCCCTGGGGAATTAATTTTTTCTAATCTTTAATCTTGCTTGGAGTTTATAAATGTTGTACTTGTATTCTCTAATCCTTTGCTTACTGTTCAGCATAAATAGCTTATTTAATTCCACCTCATGTATACTTTTCAATACTTTGATGACCTGTGTAATGGCTCATCACAACCTTGTTTTACCCAGTAAAAATAAGTTGTCAGTTGATGCTTTCTTCCTAATTTAGTCCCCTAATGACTGGAATCAGTCAAGTTGTTCTTCTCTGAATCTTATTTGAGCTAAGACAATCAAAATTGAATACCATACATCTGATACACCCAAGTACCAAATTTGCCTTATTAATTACTGCTTCATAGAATGCATACTTAGAAAATTATCAAACTTTAAAAAAGACTAGCAATTAGAAGAATTCTCTCCCTTCCCTTCCCTCCCCTCCCTCCACCCTCCACACTCCACACACACGCATGTATACCTACGAGCTAGATTCAGTACAGGTTATAACACAATCAGAAAGGATAGGGAAGGAAGAAGGGGGTGGAGCAGCTGTACTAATTAGAGATAACTTAATGGCAATAGAAAAATGGGACATAACTAACAGAAGGATAGAAGCAGAATCCATATGGAGTGAAATAAAAGATAAAAAGGGATCGATCACGCTAATAGGGGTATACTCCAGACCATTTAATAGTGGAAAGGAGGTGGAGGAAGAAATATGTAAGCAAATATGTGAAATGAGTAAAGGACATAGAATAATAATCATGGGAGATTTTAACTACCCCCAAATAAACTGGCAAGAAGAGGTAAGTAAAGGGATCCAGGGAATGGAGTTTTTACAATGTGTGCTGGGCTCCTTTCTTACCCAGTATGTAAAAAGCTCCACAAGAGAGGAAGCACTGCTGGATCTAGTAATGGGAAATGAACCAGAACAGATACGAGAAGTAAGTATAGGCGAACATCTAGGCAATAGTGATCACAACATAATAAGGTTTAAGATAAAGACTGAGAAGGACCTAAGTAAGAAAGACCAAAGTAATAAATTGGGAAAAAGCAGATTTTCAGGGGATGAGAGGTGGAACTGGGGAAAATAAACTGGAAAAATTTACTGACAAACAAAGAAATCAAACAGCAGTGGGAAACACTTAAAATAGTGATCAATAGAGTCCAGGAGAAATATATCCCACTTAAAAACAAGAACAAACTAGCCAGTAATGACACACCATGAATGAATAAAGAAATAAGGGCAAAATTGAAACTGAAGAAAAAGGCATCCACTAAAGGAGAGGATGACAAAAGGGAATATGAAAAGGTTAGGAAAGATGTCAAAAAAGCAATTAGGAAGACAAAGAGAAACTACAAAATTAAATTATCAAGGAGTATAAAAAGAAATAGTGAAGTATTCTATAGACACATAAATAACAAAAGAAAAACCAAGATAGGGAAAGGGCCACTAAGGGACACACACGATAAACTCATAGCGAAATGGCAGAAATATTAAAAAATTACTTTGTCTCAGTATTTACCGGTGGGGCTAACATGGTGGGCATAACATTAGAAGAAGGGGTCAAAAAAGATATAAAGACATTTAAGATAGAAAGGGGGGAGATAATTGGTAAACTAATCAAACTTAGAGAGGATAAAACCTTCGGTCTGGATGGATTGCATCCACACATATTAAAAGAAATTAGGAAAGAGATGACAGAAGCACTATTACATACATGTATAAAACTTCATTAGAAAACAGAATAGGGCCAGAGGACTGGTGGACAGCTAATGTGATTCCTATATTTAAAAAGGGAGATAGAACTAGTCCAGGGAACTATAGACCAATTAGTAGATGTAATATATTTGGATTTTTAAAAGATCTTCGATAAGGTGCCACATAGTAGACTCATGACTAAGGTCAGAGCACGTGGAGTCAGGGAACAAGTAGCAGATTGGATAGCAGGCTGGCTACAGAACAGGAAACAGAGAGTAGTGGTTAAAGGTAGTTACTCAGACTGGCAAAAGGTGGGAAGTGACCTTCCACAAGGATCAGTGCTGTGACCACCATTGTTCACCATTTATATAAATGATTTGGAATCGGAAGTCCAATTTCAAAATTTGCCAACGACAACAAATTGGGGGTTATAGTTAATACTGAGGAGGACTGTGACAAAATACAGGAAGACACTGATAAACTTGCAGAATGGGCGAGTAATTGGCAAATGAATTTCAATATAGATAAATGTGAGGTGGTACATTTTGGTAGGAAGAATAAGATCACATACTCCTTGGAAAATAAGAGTCTAAATGGGGTAGAGGAGCAGAGAGATCTGGGGGTACAGATACACAATTCACTAAAAGTAGCGATGCAGGTTAATAAGGCCGTAAAAAAAGCAAACAAAGCATTGGGGTTCATTTATAGATGGATAGAATTGAAAAGCAGGGAAGTTATGTTAAGCTTGTATAGAACCTTGGTTAGACCATAATTGGAGTACTGTGAAATTCTGGTCTCCATATTACAAAAAGGATATAGAGGCACTGGAGAAGGTGCAAAAATGATTTACTAGGATGATACCAGAACTGAGAGGTTATACCTATCAGGAAAGATTGAGCAGGCTGGGGCGCTTTTCTCTAGAAAAGAGAAGACCAGTATTTAATGTATTTGTTTTCCTAAATCCAACAGTCAACTTTGTGTAACAAAAACATGTTCATAACAAATGGGAGTCACATGTTAAAGTCACAACTGTTTATGCAAATATACATCAAATACTGTACACAGCAAGACTGCTTTTCAGTTGCATGATTGAAGCATTAAAAAAAATCCAAGGAGTCATATTTTTCCAAATGAATAAACTTTTGCATTTACTTCTCATCCTTCCGCTTTCAATTTAATGCAAGTAGCATTTCACCCTGCTGAAATTAGAAAAGGTCACACCTGAAATATTAACCCAACCCTATCTTTCTCTTTCAGCTGCTGATTAACCTGCTATGCTCACCTTTTCAAATTTTATTTCAGATTTCCAGCTTTTGCATTTGCAGCTTTTCTTTTTTAATCACTGCTGCTGTAATTCTCCGATAACAGAAGATAACAGAGGGAGAGAACTAACTGTTAATTCATTGAGAAGATAAATGCAAGTCTCTGCCTTCAGACTTACTTGTCCAGCCTCAACTTCCCTAAAACAAATAGCCATTTATCCATTATAAAGATAATCCAACCACACCTGCTCCGAGAAGCTAAACAGAGGTCAGATTGTGTGCAACTATTGCTCATGCAAGGGTCCAATGCCCATATCACATCAATTGTCTGAAATGGAGGAGTCTCTTCATGGGCAAGGTAGAAAAATTGGTTGTATCCCACTTGCTCGAAACCTTTACCAGCTTTTGAATATAAATAATCAACAGCAACTATAACTTACAAGAAGGATTTCCACAGTGATACATTAATCCTTTAATATTATTACTATCAGGTTAGTCACCATCTGAAAGTGTTTTTTTAAATGTAAAATCCTCAATTACTATTTTTCCGACTATATGCCTCCATACACATTATAAATGAAGTATTTAAAGCGTTTTCAGTGCTTAAAGCAGTCTTTAGTCAGCATGTGGCCTAACAGCCAGAATATCTCATTGTTTAGACTATCGCTGAGAAAAGGCAAGGGATGGGTTGGTGAGGAAGGGGGAGGGGGGCAGAACTGATGGCCAAAAATGGGTCAGGTGGAATGTCAGATATGTGTGGAGAATGGACATCTGGGAATGCGTTGCACCAGCTCACAGACTGTCACTCTCTCTCATATTCTTTCTGTCTTTCTCTCTAACATTCTTTCTTAACTCTCTAACATTCTTTGCATGTCTCTTTCACATCTGACACATTCACACCATCTCTCAATCTCTCTCTCACACATAAGCCCTCTCTGTCTCACTCAAACGCTGCTTACTCTCTCATCTTTCCTTCCATTTCTTTCACCTCTTGTTTTTTTCTCCCCCCATTTCTGGTTTTCTCTTTTTGCCCTCCTTGAGTTTTCCCTTTCTCTCCGCTTCTGGTTCATTCTCTTCATCCTCTTCTACTTCTCCCTCTCGCCTCTTTTCTCTCTTTCCACCTTCTCTGTACTTATCTTTCTCCCTTACCGTTTCTTCTTCAGCAGGTCAGGAAGCGGAAGGAATCAAACATGGCCATGGGCTTAGGTTTCAGAGAACAGGATCCATCCATGCCCAGGGCTGTGGCTAGTGTCAGTGAGAAATGGTGGGAATCAGGAATGGCCACAGGGGACAAAATCACAGGGATCAGGAGCGCACAACTGACCTTCAAAAAAAGTAAAAAGAGTGGGCAACAGGAGTTGGGGAAAAAAGTGAAGAAAAAAATCACAGCATGATCCGATATTTGTGCATTTTTAAAAGAAAAAGTAAAAGCACAGAAGAGAATGAGCCTTGAGAAAAGGATAGCAGGGGACAAAGAGAGAACAGGGAATATGCATGGTCAATACCGCTGCTGCAACAACACTCAAGAAGCTCGACACCATCCAGATCAAAGCAGCCCGCTTGATTGGCACCCCATCCACCACCCTAAACATTCACTCCCTCCACCACCGGCGCACCGTGGCTGCAGTGTGTACCATCTACGAGATGCACTGCAGCAACTTGCCAAGGCTTCTTCGACAGCACCTCCCAAACCCGCGACCTCCACCACCTAGAAGGACAAGGGCAGTAGGCACATGGGAACAACACCACCTGCACGTTCCCCTCCAAGTTACACACGATCCCGACTTGGAAATATATCGCCGTTCCTTCAGCATTGCTGAGTCAAAATCCTGGAACTCCCTTCCTAACAGCACTGTGGGAGAACTTTCACCACACGGACTGCAGAGGTTCAAGAAGGCGGCTCACCACCACCTTCTCTAGGGCAATTGGGGTGGGTAATAAATGCTGGCCTTGCCAGCGATGCCCACATCCCATGAATGAATAAAATATGAAAATCTACTTTAGGATTCAACCGTTTGAGTTTATTATTGTTTGTTTAAATTCAGCATTTGCCGATTGTAACAAAATTGATCATTTTTTTTTCTCATTTCAATTTAGCGCTGCTGGGAGCAGAAGGGACATGTCAACAACGAGTGCTCTCGCTAGAAGAGGCAGTAATGCTATTTGATTATTTTATTCCTGACAGACCAGCTGTTTCTACTTGCCAGTTTTTCGCAGGCCGTTGTCTTTTCATAAATGCAGCTCAATTGAGGGCTGTGGCTGCTCAGTCGTTGAGTATATTCAAGGCTGAGATAGATAGACTTTTGGACTCTAAGGGAATCAAGGGATATGGGGATCGGGCGGGAAAGTGGAGTTGAGGTCGAAGATCAGCCATAAATGGCGGAGCAGGCTTGAGGGGCCGTATAGCCTTCTCCTGCTGCTATATCTTATGTTGACTCGTCTGTGGTCTTGTGCTATGACTGGGATGTCGGGATATTAAAATCACGAATCACATCAAACTCACTGCATCCATTACTCTTTTGACCAAAATAGAACCTAATGCATGATCCACTGATGCTTGTGCATTTACTCATGTTTTCATAAATTATTTTTACACAACTTTGCTGTTTTATCACAAAAAGGTATAGATTTGTATCTTCAGCACTCTTGGTGCATAGAGTCGTGCAACTGTGCCACATATCAGGAATGTGGGCAGACAGCCTTCATGAGTTTTCATTCATTCATTTTAATGGGTGTGAAATCGTGGCGGGGGGACACCCAATTCCTGATATGTGCTCCTGGTGAGCAAAACTTTGCACTGGGCACACTGAGGGCGAAAACATAGCTCAAGCAGCTAAATAAAAGGATACAACCCAACATTATAAAAGCCAATATAACCATTCATATTTTTCATTAAATGAACCACATAAATAGATGTCATTAGAATTAAGTGCGATATTAGATTGTTCACACTGTATGTTAAGTGTGAGCAGCCTTGCTACTTTCTCCTTTATATAAAAAACACATTTAGTCATGTAAAAGTGATTTTTAATAATGATATTCCTTCTGAGGGAGCCAAGCAACTACTGAGAATTTAAAACTCTCATGAATTAAAGAAATCAAAATAATATAGATAGATAAGATAGATAGATAGATAGCTGCGATAGATAGATGGTAAGATAAATGAGATAGATAGAACAAACAGAATTCAGGCATCAAACTGGTGGCACAATGGATTTTATTATATATGTGTTTGCATCATTCCCTCTTGTGGCGAGTTCCTATTCTTAGCCTGGTCCTCAGAGAGAGGCAATGAGCAGAGACCACTTCCCCACTGGAATAAAAAGGAATGAAAAATACAATCAGAGAAACGCACTGGGCCACTGATGCACAGCTCCCCACAATTGGTTGCAGACAGAAGCCTGAAAGTACGGAATGTTGTGTGTTACTGGGGACAACTCAAAATGGTAAAGAAGCTTTACAGGCTAGAAATAATGGACCAGCTTTTGCTCTCAAAATAACGGTGAGGCTAATGGCTTCCCCGTTATTTATGTGCAAATGGTACAGCAACTTCAGGTGAGGGCCAGATGCACAGACAACAAAAAGTTGCTGTCTGAGTTGAGCCACTCCACCGTTAGTTTCGTGAAAATGGCATCTCACTGTCTGCCTCACTATTGAAATGTATTGAATGGTGTGAAGTTGCTGTATTTGCGCAGTAGATATGAACTAAACTCCATATACCCGCCTTTGGCCCATATCCCTTAATACCTTTGGTTGCCAAAAAGCTATCTATCTCAGATTTAAATTTAGCAATTGAGCTAGTATCAATTGCCGTTTGCGGAAGAGAGTTCCAAACTTCTACCACCCTTTGTGTGTAGAAATGTTTTCTAATCTCGCTCCTGAAAGGTCCGGCTCTAATTTTTAGTCTGTGCCCCCTACTCCTAGAATCCCTAACCAGCGGAAATAGTTTCTCTCTATCCACCCTATCTGTTCCCCTTAATATCTTATAAACTTCGATCAGATCACCCCTTAACCTTCGAAACTCCAGAGAATACAACCTCAATTTGTGTAATCTCTCCTCGTAACTTAACCCGTGAAGTCTGGGTATCATTCTAGTAAACCTACGCTGCACTCCCTCCAAAGCCAATATGTCCTTCCAAAGGTGCGGTGCCCTGAACAGCTCACAGTACTCCAGGTGCGGTCTAACCAGGGTTTTGTATAGCTGCAGCATAACTTCTGCCCCCTTGTACTCCAGTCCCCTAGATATAAAGGCCAGCATTCCTTTAGCCTTCTTGATTATTTTCTGCACCTGTTCATGACACTTCAATGATCTATGTATCTGAACCCCTAATCCCTTTGGACATCCACTGTTTTTAACTTTTTACCATTTAGAAAGTAGCCTGTTCTATCCTTTTTTGATCCAAAGTGGATGACCTCACATTTGTCTACATTGAATTCCATTTGCCACAGTTTTGCCCAATCATCGAATCTGTCAATATCGCTTTGTAATTTTATGTTTTCATCTACACTGCTTACAATGCCACCAATCTTTGTGTCATCGGCAAACTTAGATATGAGACTTTCTATGCCTTCATCTAAGTCGTTAATAAATATTGTGAATAATTGAGGCCCCAAGACAGATCCCTGCGGGACTCCACTAGTCACATCCTGCCAATGTGAGTACCTACCCATTATCCCTACTCTCTGTCGCCTTTCGCTCAGCCAACTTCCTAACCAAGTCCGTACTTTTCCCTCGATTCCATGGGCTTCTATCTTAGCTAACAGTCTCTTATGTGGGACCTTATCAAATGCCTTCTGGAAGTCCATATAAATAACATCCACTGACATTCCCCTGTCCACTACTTTATTCACCTCTTCAAAAAATTCAATCAACTCGCCACAGAAAGTTAAGTCAAGTCATTTCAAGTCGAAGCACCCTTTTAATGATAAGTGTTAATTACTGCCAAACAACCTTTCTGGCACTGAAAATTAACTATTACAAGTGTGGAGTCTCATTCCTTCAAATTTTAATTGTTGTTAATGATTTTAAAAATTTTACATTTTAAAAAATTTTCCTGTCTCTTTTTTCTCTCTCCATCCAATCTTTCTTTCCTTCTCTTTATTTCTCTTCCTATATCTGATTTGTAAACAATTTTACAACACCAAGTTATAGTCCAGCAATTTTATTTTAAATTCACAAGCTTTCGGAGGCTACCTCCTTCCTCAGGTGAACGATGTGGAAATGAAATCCACACCATTCACCTGACGAAGGAGGAAGCCTCCGAAAGCTTGTGAATTTAAAATAAAATTGCTGGACTATAACTTGGTGTTGTAAAATTGTTTACAATTGTCAACCCCAGTCCATCACCGGCATCTCCACATTATATCTGATTTGACATTGAATTCACCCTCTCTAATTTATATTTCCTTCTCAGTCGTTGCACTGTTTATTCACAGTCCTTCAATCTGATTGGTTAAGGAGATACATAGTTGCTTGCCCTGTTCCCTCGTTGCACCGTTATCAGCTCGTACTTGGGGCAACTTGCCACACAAAAAATTAAAAAACCTAAACGTCTAACTAATGCCATTAGATGCCCCGCTACAGCAAATTATGGCCCATAATGTTGGGGGGGAAGGGAGCTCACAGAGCTATATATAAAATATTAAACAATGTCTGTAATGTAAACACAGAACATTACTTTAAATTAAGCCAAAAAAAGAGGACATAAATTTACATTGGTGAAAAGCAACTTCAAAGGAGATAGTAGGGCGATCTTCATTACTCAATGCTAAATGTATGGAACAATCTGCCAGGCAGAGCACAGGGATGTTCAAAATACAAAAGAATATTATAATGGGAGAGTTAGAGGGATGAGTGTTGATGGGCTAAATGGCCTTTTCTGTTCTTGACTTTTCTTATTCTCTTATGAGAAACAGTTTAATTAAATAACTAGTAGATAACTCAGTTTATGAAGTGGCGTGATCTGTGGGTTACAATACAGAGGACATTCACTGGGAGGCCAGGTTTACATTACACTTGGTGGGACTCTGAAGGTTAAACACATCTCCATTAATTTCACTAAGTATATGGGTTGTACAATAATTGCATAGGGCTGCCACCATTTCAGTTTTGGACTGGACAATTTGGTTTTAAAAGCAAATGACAGAACCTAAGCCACAATCCTACCAGTTACAGTTTTGGATTTGGCAAAAGGCCATTCAGCTCAGTTTAACATATTCATCCAGAAAGACCCTGTAGTTCCCCCCTATACATTTTTTTTATTATTCGTTCATAGGATGTGGGCGTCACTGGCAAGGCCAGCATTTATTACCCATCCTTAATTGCCCTGGAGAAGGTGGTGGTGAGCCGCCTTCTTGAACCGTTGCAGTCCGTGTGGTGAAGGTTCTCCCACAGTGCTGTTAGGTAGGGAGTTCCAGGATTTTGACCCAGCGACGATGACGGAATAGTGATATATTTCCAAGTCGGGATGGTGTGTGACTTGGAGGGGAACGTGCAGGTGGCGGTGTTCCCATGCACCTGCTGCCCTTGTCCTTCTAGGTAGTAGAAGTCGTGGGTTTGGGAGGTGCTGTCGAAGAAGTCCTGGTGAGTTGCTGCAGTGCATCCTGTGGATGGTACACACTGCAGCCACGGTGCCCTGGTGGTGGAGGGAGTGAATGTTTAGGGTGGTGGATGGGGTGCCAATCAAGCGGGCTGCTTTGTCCTGGATGGTGTCGAGCTTGAGTGTTGTTGGAGCTGCGCTCATCCAGGCAAGTGGAGAGTATTCCATCACACTCCTGACTTGTGCCTTGTAGATGGTGGAAAGGCTTTGGGGAGTCAGGAGGTGAGTCATTCGCCACAGAATACCCAGCCTCTGACCTGCTCTTGTAGCCACAGTATTTATGTGGCTGGTTCAGTTAAGTCTCTGTTCAATGGTGACCGCCAGGATGTTGATGGTGGGGGATTCGGCGATGGTAATGCTGATGAATGTCAAGGGGAGGTGGTTACACTCTCTTCTGTTGGAGATGGTCATTGCCTGGCACTTGTCTGGTGCAAATGTTACTTGCCACTTATCAGCCCAAGCCTGGATATTGTCCAGGTCTTGCTGCATGCGGGCTCGGACTGCTTCATTATCTGAGAGGTTGCGAATGGAACTGAACACTGTGCAATCGTCAGCGAACATCCCCACCTCTGACCTTACGATGGAGGGAAGGTCATTGATGAAGCAGCTGAAGATGGTTGGGCCTAGGACACTGCCCTGAGGAACTCCTGCAGCGTCCAGCATTCAAATGTTTCTGGAGTGATTCCAGGGTTTTTGCCTCCACCACCCTACCTGGAATTCTACGTATTCAACTCCGTTTACTATCTTATGTACCACTATAGGAACATCTCTCAGTGTCTCCTTTCAAGGCCTAAATTACTCCAGTCTTTTTTCATACCTGAGTCTTCTGACACTAGGGACCTACCTCTGGGTCTTGAATGTCTTCCTTGTCTTGGTAACCAGAATTGGACACAATACTCAAGGTGTACTGATTGACTATGTATTTCAGCATGCTATTTCCATTATATAAACAGATTATCTGGTCTCATTATCTCATTGCTATTTAGAAACATAGAAAATAGGAGCAGGATTAGGCCGTTCGGCCCTTCGAGCCTGCTCCGCCATGCAATATGATCATCCTCCCTGCATCCAGTCTGTCTGGCCTTGTCAGAATTGTATACGTTCAATGTGGGGCCATCCTCTGCACAAATTGGCTTCATTGGCTGAGCAGCACTTTGGGATGTCCTGAGGTTGTGAAAGGCACTATATAATTGCAGGTTTTTTTCTTTCTTTACAATAACCACACACTACAGGAAAGTGATGTGGAGATGCCGGTGATGGACTGGGGTTGACAATTGTAAACAATTTTACAACACCAAGTTATAGTCCAGCAATTTTATTTTAAATTCACAAGCTTTCGGAGACTTCCTCCTTCCTCAGGTAAATGTTTCAGGACCTCCTCGAAGCCTACGCATTTATACATATAGAACAATACATGGTGTTTACAGACTGCCCCTGCGGTGATTGCCTTGGCAACGGGCAGTTGCAGGGGCAGTCTGTAAACACCATGTATTGTTCTATATGTATAAATGCGTAGGCTTCGAGGAGGTCCTGAAACATTTACCTGAGGAAGGAGGAAGTCTCCGAAAGCTTGTGAATTTAAAATAAAATTGCTGGACTATAACTTGGTGTTGTAAAATTGTTTACAGGAAAGTGATTTAAAATATAGATTTTACATTAGGTACAGGAATTGCACCACTAGTAACAAAATGGTGCTGTGTCTTCAATCCAAACAATGTACAGCGTCCAAAAGATGCACATGATATGGAGAACCAAAGTCCACTTTTATGTGGAGTGTTCTGTACATGAAGTTAAAAGGCTATTTTCTGCCAAATTTTCTTTTCTCCTCCTCTTCCAAGGACATTGGGTATGGTTCCATAGGTGCTAGTTGCTCTCCAGTACCTTGCCCAAGTGGCAATTTTCCATGTCAGCCAAGATAACTAGTGTTAACAGGCTATTTAATGTTATGAGCATCACAGCTGACTCTGATTCCGACCTCATCCAACATCCACATGTGTATTTTCTAGTAGAGGACACTTAAAAGCAATCAGGAGTAGGAATTCTAAGTTTCCCCTCCCTAGCGTAGAGGCACTGAAGCCAGTTATAGGCCCTTATTGCCATCCTGACTGAGATAAGCTAACTCATCACAAACCAGCAATCAAACCTGAGACTTTCCTGATCTGTATGATTCAATAATGCACTGACTTTACCAACTGAGCCATTGGAGGAGCTAGAAACAAGCTTTGAATAATGTTAATTCATTTTATTAATCCATTTAAGAAAACATGGAAGGAAAAGAAATCAAAAGGCACACTAAAGCACAAGGATCAATGAGGCACTTCCTTTATTTCCTTAGTTGTATCAGCTGCATTGCCGTTACCTATTAATTCCTCTGTTTGCTAATTTTTACATTTATTCAGATGGGATACACTTACTTTAAGTAAAATAAATTGTTCTCAATTAAATGGAATTGTCGTCTTCCTCTTCCTATCATACCCAATTATTACATCGTAATGAGCCCTTTAGGGAGTTGGTATAGAATTGATCTGATCTGCATACTTAAATGTTACCTCCTGCAACAAATGTGACAGTAATTCCCTTCATACTTCAGTATTGTTATTAGCCTCTTCTTTTCTTCTTTTGTTAGTTAGCATAGCTAAAGATTTAAACAAATCTCCTTTTTAGAGAATGCACATCGTTATGCATAAAGCTAGGACATTTTATAATGGTCCACTTTCCCAGATTTTAAAAAAACTATATGCAAGTAGCTTTATTTTAAAATTAGAAGAAAAAAAATTCTGATCCTAGATAGATCACAGCATTGCATCATCCTCCAAATCCAGCACAGTGATTTCAGTAAAGTGTAAATCTGGACATGAGATTTTTATACTGTGTTCACCTGAACTGTGAAAAACACCCAGCATATTAATAATTTTTTAGTCTTTTCCAACTTTGGCCGTCTCGAGAGAGCATTTTTAGCTGCATAACAGTAAAGTGAAGTACTTGTGGTTACAGGTCTGTCACCAACAGCGGGAGCAATTTAAGGTGATGAATTAATGGTATCACACAAGAAGTGCATCAGCTTGACTGCATTTTATTTTAGTGTATTGGTACCAATATGCTAAATAAGCCCAGTGACAACATTTTAGTATCCAAAGTGTGAAAAATTATCTGCTAGTCCTACAGAATTTTCACACATTGAATGACAGCTATATTAACCTAAATAGCACAATCCAATATAAAAATCACTATTTTATTAGGGAAATGCTGGCATGAGGATTTCATCTTCCCTCCTTCTGAATTCAATTTTCTTTGCAATGTGTGTTCACAAGCACCACAAGATAACAACTCTGAATGAAAATGTGTTCATTTTACAATCTTTAATCTGATAAGGTCTTTTCTTTAATACTATAGCTAGTTATTTAATTACATTCACTTTTTGAATGAACAATTCGGAATGAAAATTAAACCATTTTGCGACCTCCGTTCTGCCGAGGTTTTTTAGTACTACAACTAGTTATTTAATTACATTAATTCTTTGAAATAACTGTTCTTGAATGAAAGCTATTTTGTTGTGACCCTCATTTATTTTTTAAAGCTATAACCTATACATTGAATGACACTTTTTAAATGTAAAACTTCCACTTCCGGATGAAAATTAAACCAATTTAGAATCCCTGGGTTCTGCAATATTTCACTGTAGCTATACACTGGTGAAAATTACAATAACTTTCAAAAGCAATGAAACACTTTCCTACATTTTTTCCCCCACAGTATTAAAAATCTGTCAATTGGATAACCAGAAACAAATGCAAAGGTGCTCGCTCATGTTTCCTAACAGGGCACAAAAAAGAATTTCATACCACCAGTCACGGCTGCTGCAGGGGTTTGCCTCAATTTCTTGCAAAGACATTGCCAGCTACTGATACTTCGTGTTGCTAAATCTGATAAGTTGTTTTAATATTGTTTCTACAGTTGCCACAACGATGTGGAGGCACTTTCTCCCCCCTGCCCCCTCACACCAGTGCATGGTGCAACTCTCCTCTCTGCTCTTCATTCACAGTGGCACTCTTCCCTTCCCCGTGCTTCCCCAGTTCACAGTGGAAATTTTTCTTCCATTCTCTGTTTCCAGTTCACAATGTCAGTCCTCTCCCTCCTCAGCTCATGTTGGCACTCTTCTAGCCCTCCTTCTCTCTTATGCATATATCTTCTGCCCCAATTCACTCTTAACTGCTACTGGGGCTGCAACTTGCTGTTCTGGAGGTTCAAACTGCAGCATGCTGTGGGTGGAAATTCTTGATCTTGAAAAACAATCATGAGACAGAGAATTCCTGCCTTCCCCCAACCCCAATATCAGGTGATAAACTTTATTTTATAATTCAATTGTCCACTTTCTTTTGACGTTGCTTTGTTTTATTCGGCATACAGCGAAGTTCGATCCTTGATCAAAGCAGAAGATGCATAAGGAGCAACTACAGTGAAGAGAACGCCCACTGATTTTCATCTGCAAACATGGACAAGTTGCCCCTGGGTCCAAAATGCCAAGTGATTTCTACCACTGTAATGCTAATGACACATGAACTACCTCTTCCAATTTTTCTTACCCAGTCACAAAGTGCGAAGCTGTCTGCATGAACGTAAACAGTTGCACATGGTCATTCAAGATGGAAAATACCTCAAGCAGTATTCAGCTGGATGAAGTTGAAGTTGATTTCCATTAAGCACTAGAAACAGAGAAACATAGATAATAGGAGCAAGAGTAGGCCATTCGGCCCTTCGGGCCTGCTCCGCCATTCAAAATGATCATGGCTGATCATCTAACTCAGTACCCTGTTCCCGCTTTTTCCCCATATCCCTTGATCCCTTTAGCATTAAGAAATATATCTATCTCCTTCTTGAATACATCTAATGACTTGGCCTCCACTGCCTTCTGTGGTAGAGAATTCCACAGGTTCACCGCCCTCTGAGTGAAGAAATTTCTCCTCATCTCGGTTCTAAATGGCATACCCCGTATCCTGAGACTGTGACCCCTGGTTCTGGACTCCCCAGCCATCGGGAACATCCTCCCTGCATCTAGTCTGTCTAGTCCTGTTAGAATTTTATATGTTTCGATGAGATCACCACTCATTCTTATAAACTCAAGTGAATATAGGCCTAGTCGACCCAATGTCTCCTCATACGTCAGTCCTGCCATCCAAGGAATCAGTCTGGTAAACCTTTTTGGAATCCCTCCATGACAAGGACATCCTTCCTCAGATAAGGAGACCAAAACTGCACACAATACTCCAGATGTGGTCTCACCAAGGCCCTGTACAACTGCAGTAAGACATCCCTGTTGCTGTTCTCAAATCCTCTTGTAATGAAGGCCAACATACCATTCGCCTTTCTAACTGCTTGCTGCACCTGAATGCTCGCTTTCAGCAACTGGTGTACAAGGACACCCAGGTCTCGTTGCACCTCCCCTTTTTCCAATCTATCATCATTCAGATAATAATCTGTCTTTCTGTTTTTACAACCAAAGTGGATAACCTCACATTTATCCATGTTATACTGCATCTGCTATGTTCTTGCCCACTCACCCAACTTGTCTCAATCACATTGGAGCCTCTGCATCCTCCTCACAGCTCACATTCCACCCCAGCTTTGTGTCGTCTGCAAACTTGGAAATGTTAGTTCCTTCATCCAAATCATTGATATATATTGTGAATAGCTGGGGCCCAAGCACTGAACCCTGCGGTACCCCATTAGTCACTGCCTGCCACCCGGAAAAAGACACGTTTATTCTTACTCTCTGTTCCCTGTCTGTCAACCAATTCTCAATCCATGCCAGTATATTCCCCCCAATCCCATGTGCTTTAATTTTGCACATTAACCTCTTGTGTGGGACCTTATCAAAAGCCTTCTGAAAATCCAAATACACCACATCCACTGGTTCTCCCCTATCTATTCTACAAGTTACATCCTCAAAAAATTCCAGTAGATTTGTTAAGCATGATTTCCCTTTCATAAACCCATGCTGACTTTGTCCAATCCCATTAATGCCTTCCAAGTGTTCTGTTATCACATCCTTTATAATAGACTCTAACATTTTCCCCACGATTGATGTTAGGCTAACTGGTCTGTAATTCCCTGTTTATTCTCTCCCTCCTTTTTTAAATAGTGGGGTTACATTTGCCACCCTCCAATCTGTAGGAACTGTTCCAGATTCTATAGAATTTTGGAAGATGATCACCAATGCATCCACTATTTCCAGGGCCACTTCGTTTAGTATTCTGGGATGTAGATGATCAGGCCCTGGGGATTTGTCAGCCTTTAGCCCCATTAATTTCCCAAGCACTATTTTCTTACTAATACTGGTTTCCTTCAGTTCCTCCCTCTCACTAGACCCTTGGTTCCCTAACATTTCCAGGAGGTTATTTAAGTCCTCCTTTGTGAAGACAGAACCAAAGTTTGTGTTTAATTGTTCTGCCATTTCTTTGTTCCCCATTATAATTTCCCCCATTTCTGACTGTAAGGGGACCTACATTTGTCTTCACTAATCTTTTTCTCTTGGACTTATTTATAGAAGCTTTTACAGACAGTTTTTATGTTCCTTGCTAGTTTACTCTCGTACTCTATTTTTCCCCTCTTAATCAATCTCTTTGTTCTCCTTTGCTGAATTCTGAACTGCTCCTAATTCTCAGGCTTGCCGCTTTTTCTGGCAATTTTATACGTCTCCTCTTTGGATCTAATACTATCCCTAATTTCTTCTGTAAGCCACAATTGAGCCACCTATCCTGTTTTATTTTTGCACCAGACAGGAATGAATAATTGTTGTAATTCCTGCTCACGTTCTTTAAATATTAGCCATTGCCTATCCACCATCATCCCTTTTAGTAAAGTTCCCCAATCTATCATAGCCAACTCACACCTCATACTTTCGTAATTTCCTTTATTTAGATTCAGGACCCTAGTTTCGGATTCGACTACTTCACTCTCCATTTTAATGAGGAATTCTATCATGTTATGGTCGCTCTTCTCCAAGGGACCCCGCACAAGATTGTTAATTAATCCTTTCTCATTGCACAATACCCAGTCTAGGATCGCTTGTTCTCCGGTTGGTTCCTCAATGTATTGGTTTAGAAAACCATCATGTACACAATCCAGGAATTCCTCCCCCACAGTATTATTGCTAATTTGGTTTGACCAATCTATATGTAAATAAAGTCAACCATGATTATAATTGTACCCTTCTTGCATGCGTCTCTAATTTCCTGTTAAATGCCCTCCCCTACATCGCCACTACTGTTTGGGGGCCTATAGACAACCCCCACCAACGTTTTCTGCTCCTTGGTGTTTCTTAGCTCCACCCATACAGATTCCACATCGTGATTTTCCAAGCCAATATCCTTCCTCACTATTGCATTGATTTCCTCCTTTACTAGCAACGCTACCCCACCTTCTTTCCCTTTTTGCCCTGCAGCCATGTCTCCGTAATCGCAACTATATCATACCTGTTAGTATCTATCTGCGCTGTTAATTCATCTACCTTGTTGCGAATGCTCCGTGCATTAAGACACAATGCCTTTAGACTTGTCTTTTTAAGATTGCTAGTCATCTTAGTTTTATTTTGCACTATGGCCCTATTTGTTTTTCGCCCTTGTTTTCTCTGCCTTCCACTATTGCTTCTTCTCTTTCTGTCTTTTGTTTCTATCCTTGTTTCCCCCTCCTCTGTCCCCCTGCTCAGGTTCCCATCCCCCTGCCATTCTAGTTTAAACCTTCCCCAACAGCACTAGCAAACACCCCTGCGAGGACATTGGTCCCGGTCCTGCTCGGGTGTAACCCGTCCCGCTTGTACAGGTCCCACCTTCCCCAGAACCGGTCTCATTTTCCCAGGAATCTAAATCCCTCCCTCCTACACCATCCCTGCAGCCATGCATTCATCTGGTCTATTCTCCTGTTCCTTTACTCACTAGCAAGTGACACTGGTAGTAATCCTGAGATCATTACCTTTGAGGTCCTGCTTTTTAATTTATCTCCTAACTCCTTAAATTGACCTTGCAGGACTTCATCCCTTTTTTTACCTATGTCGTTGGTACCAATATGGACCATGGCTACTGGCTGTTCACCCTCCCCCCCCCTCCAGAATGCCCTGCAGCCGCTCGATGACATCCTTGACCCTAGCACCAGGGAGGCAACATACCATCCTGGAGTCACGTTTGCGGCCGCAGAAACGCCTATCTGTTCCTCTTACAATTGAATCCCCTATCACTATAGCCCTGCCACTCTTCTTCCTCCCCTCCTGTGCAGCAGAGCCACCCGTGGTGCCCCGAACTTGGCTCTTGCTGCTTTCCCCTGATAAGCCATCTCCCCCAGCAGTATCCAAAGCGGTATATCTGTTTGAGAGGGAGATGGCCCCAGGGGACTCCTGCTCTACCTGCCTAGTCCTTTTACTCTGCCTGGCGGTCACCCATTTCCTTTCTGCCTGCGTAATCTTTACCTGCGGTGTGACCACCTCACTGAACGTGCTATCCACGATAGTCTGTATTTGCTGAGACCATCTCAAAGGAAACCAATTAGAACTAGTTTATACAATATGCTATCTGGCTTCAAAAATTAATTCAATATGGTTATCATTTAACAAATACACCATGCAAATTTTCAAGAGAAATGTTTAACTTTTATTAAATATTAACAAAAAAAGTCATCGTTACGGTAGTGTAGTGGTTATGTTACTGGAGGTACAAACTCTGCTGCATGGGTGGTAATCCACAGGCCTAACAATCTAGTGAATGTGAGTTCAAATTCCATCAGAGCAGGTTGAAAATTTGAATTCAGTTTTAAAAATCTGGAAATAAAAAGCTGGTGCCTGTAAAAACAAAAGTGACCATGATGCTGTCAGAATGTTGTAATGGTTCACCAATGTCCTTTAGGGAAGGAAACTTCGACTGAATGTGACTCCAGTCTCAGACCAATGTGGTTGACTCTTAATGGCCCTCTGAAGTGGCCTAAGCAAGCCACTCAGCGGTATCACGAAAGCGACCCACAACCACCTTCTCAGAGCAACTCGGGATGAGCAATAACTGCCGACCTTGCTAGCGACGCCCACATTCTGAGAATTAATCTTAAAAAAGCTCCAAATTATTTAGTTGTCCTCAATGCTTAAACTTTTACCTTCTTTTCCCCTTTTCTCTGACTCAAGCAGGGTGCCCAGCAGTACCTCCCCCAAGTGACTGTTCATCATGTGTGAGTCTGGCTGGCGAGGGTTGATAGAGCACGGGGAGCATCACGGCTCATTGGCCATCAATCAGGAATGAGGACCATGGCTGCTTTTTACACCCTTTGAGGTACTGAGGCTAACTGCAGTATTCCTATTGTTGCCCACAGTGAGATCAGCTGATTCAGCACAGATCAAACATTTCCACTTGTGGGGGAGTCCAAAACTAAAGGTCATAAATGTAAAAAAGTCGCTAATAAATCCAATAGGGAATTCAGGAGAAACTTCTTTACCCAAAGAGTGGTAAGAATGTGGAACACACTACCACAAGGAGTAGTGAAGGCAAATAGCATCGATGCATTTAAGGAGAAGCTAGATAAGCACATGAGGGAGAAAGGAATAGGATTAGGTGAAGTAGGGAGGGAGGAGGCTCGTGTGGAGCATAAATGGAGATAGATCAGTTGGGCCGAATGGCCTGTTTCTGTGCTGTATTTTCAATGTAACTCGATCAAATATTGAACCTGGGACAGTCCTGATCTGTGTGGCTTAGAAACAAAACAGGCTCTGCATGTAACAACTGAGCCCTCAGGAGGATGTACAATGTTCATTTTAAAAAGCCCCTGGTTTGATTGTATTGGTTAGTCCCATGCTGTTCTCATCTCATCGTTGTCTTAGAAATGTTTAATTATTACATAATTCTATTTAATCAGCAGCAGTTACAGTTCAGATTTTAAACCCAGCTCTTTCTGAAAAGCCATGCAAACTATTGGCATCAATAGTGGCCCCTGAGCATTCTTTGGGGAAGGGGGGGGGGGGGAAGTAACCAATTACATAATCTTTTCAACGGGTCATTAAAATGAGAATTTTTGAATAAAAGTATATTTTTGGAAATGAAGGAACCCATATTGGAAAATGACTCAAAAGCAAAATACTGCGGATGCTGGAAATCTGAAATAAAAACAAAAAATGCTGGAAATACTCAGGTCAGGCAGCGTCTGTGGAGAAAGAAAAAGAGTTAACGTTTCAGGTCGAAGACCCTTCGTCAGAACTGGAAGAAATTGAAGATTAAACAATTTTTAAGCAAGTACAGAGCCAGGGGAAAGGGGTGGGGGGAGGGAGGAATGAAAGAACAAAAGGGAAGGTCTCTGATAGGGTGGAGGGCAGGAGTGATTAAATGACAAAAGGGATGATGGTGGAAGGCAAGGAGGGGGTCGAAATAGGACAAGTTAAGAAACAAAATATGGGCCGAGAGGAGCTGTAAATGCCACTTTACAACCTTCTGGACTCAACATTGATTTCAGTAACTTCAGATCATAACCACAGCTCCCATTTGTTTGGACAGCAAGTACTGCTAAGGTTGCTATTTACAGCTCCTCTATATAAACTACAGGGCACAATTCTAAAAGGGGTACAGGAACAGGAAGATCTGGGGGTATATGTGCACAAATCATTGAAGGTGGCAGGGCAGGTTGAGAAAGCGGTGTGAAAAAGCAGACGGGATCCTGGGCTTTATAAACAGAGGCATAGAGTGCAAAAGCAAGGAAGTTATGTTGAACCTTTATAAAACACTGATTTGGCCACAACTTGAGAATTGTGTCCAGCTCTGGGCACCGCACTTTCGGCAAGATATGAAGGCCTTAGAGAGGGTGCAGAAGAGATTTACTAGAATGATTCCAGGGATGAGGGACTTCAGTTATGTGGATAGACTGGAGAAGCTGGGGTTGTTCTCCTTGGAACAGAGAAAACTGCGAGGAGATTTGATAGAGGTATTCAAAATCATGAAGGGTCTAGACAGAGTAGATAGAAAGAAACTGTTCCCATTGGCGGAAGAGTCAAGAACCACAGGGCATAGATTTAAGGTGATTGGCAAAAGAACCAAAGGTGACAGGAGGAAAAACCTTTTTTTACACAGTGAGTGGTTAGGATCTGGAATGCACTGCCCGAAGAGGCGGTGGAGGCAGATTCAATCATGGCCTTCAAGGGAACTGGATAAGTACGTGAAAGGAAAAAATTTGCCCGGCTACGGGGATAAAGCGGGGGAGTGGGAATAGCTGGATTGCTCGTGCATTGAGCCGGCGTGGACTCGATGGGTTGAATGGCCTCCTTCCATGCTGTAACCTTTCTATGATTCTATGATCCTTGCCTTGCACCATCATCCCTTTTGTCATTTAATCACTCCTGCCCTCATCCTATTAGAGACGTCCCCTTTTATTCTTTCCTCCCTCCCCCCTTTCCCCTAGCTCTGTACTTACTTAAAAACTGTTTAATCTTCAACATCTTCTGGTTCTGACGAAGGGTCATCAACCTGAAACGTTAACTCTGTTTCTTTCTCCACAGATGCTGCCTGACTTGGAAAATGATTACTGTTCTAGCTGGGAAAACATCAAATAACATAGAAAATGTTTGTATGTTTCTTTTTTTTCATGCGGGAGGGCACAGCCTAGTTATACTTGAAATTACAGATGCATGTGACCATTTTTAAAAATAGATCAAATTTGCATGCCCAACCCACCAAAATATGCACCTTGACATTTTCTGCCTGAAACCAGCTAGAAAATCCTATGCAAGTGCTCTACGAAGTGCTTTAACCCCTCTGAGTCCAAAGAATCTGTTATGTTTGTGAAAACTGAACTGATTTCACATTAAACTGATTTTTAAAATTAATATTTGTGTATGATACTCACACACACAGAAACACACACACAGTATTAATAAGCCCTCAAATGAATTGTTGAAACACTCCTCTTGATAGATTAATCTTCCCTAGTTTGGTTACAATCCTGATGATGAACATTGGTCAAATTGTTTATCCTGATTTCATATACACATGTATAAAATATATCTTTCTGTTGTAGTGTCTTTAGCGCTGGCTCTATTCCTGCCTCTTTTCTTTCTGTGTGGTGCTTTACTCGAGCCTCACCTGTTGTTGAATGTTCTAGCACCCATTTGCACCATCTAGTTCCGCTCTAGACTATTCTCGCTCTTTGTCCCATCCCTCGATCTATTTACTTTCCTTCCTTCCCACTCACCATTTCATCTTTCTGGCTCTATTTTTTTTCCATCCCCAAGCTCCACTGTCTCCCATTTCCTGGTTCTGTTCTCCCTCTTCTCCACTCCCCATTCCATCTCCCAACTCTAGTCTCCTTCCTTTCACTCTCTGCTTTATCTCCAGGTTCTAATCTGTACTCTTCTCATTCTCTATTCTTCCACATTCTGTCCAGAATGTTCTAGATACTCTTACTGCTTCCTGTCTACTGGTTGTATTTTCTCTTCTCTCCACTCTCTGCTCAGTAATATTTGTTCCACTCTCAGTTCAGTCGTCCATTAACTTACTGTTCTGTTGCTTTAAATGCCAGTGAAGTGGAAGCAGTTTCAAGTGTGCAATTACATACTCTGTTTTGAGAGACTGGACAGTGTGGTAAGGTGGAGCGCATCAGTCATTTTGGATTCAGTTACTCCATTTCAGCAGTTTTGCACTGTGTGACTGCGTTAAAACTGTTCTGGATCTTTACATTACAATGGGCATGAGAAGCAGAAAAATATTCCATTCTCTAGTAATGGCGATCATACCAATCTACATTCTTCCAGAAATAAAATGAATGAATGAAGTTTGATCATATGAATCTAATTTGCATTCACCTTCACTGGCTGGTGAATAGCATTTTGGGGTTTTATAAATAGGGGAATACAGTACAAGAGTAAAGAGGTAACCATAAATTTGTACAAGGCAATAGCTAGGCCACAGTTTAGAGTACTGTGTGCAGTTTCAGTGTCCTTTTATATAAAGGGCATTACAGCCATTAAGAGCATATAATATAGATTCATCCAAATGATACCAGGGATGAGGAAGTATAATTGTGAGGAGAGATTTGAGATGTTGTAACTAGTTTTACTGAAGCAGAGAAGGCTGGGAGGAGATTTAATAGAGATTTTTAATACTATGAAGGGTTCTGATAGACTGAATAGGCAAAGACTGTTTCCTTTGGTGAGGGAATCAGTTACAAGGGGTCATGCATTTACAACGGTCATTAAGAGAGTTGAGGGGAAATTTTGTTACACAGAGGGTTGTCGGAGCATTGAATGTTTTGCCACGGGGAGTAGTTGAGGCAGAAACTATTGCAGCTTTTAAAGATAAAGTGTATGAACATTTGAAGCAAAGGAAGATACAGGGCTATGGGGTGAGAGAAAGGCATTAGGGTTAGTTTAGCTTAGCAAAGAGCTAGCACAGTCACAAAGGGACAAATAGCCTTCTCCTATGTTGTAGACATCTATAGTTCTGTGGTGGAAACATCAAACTACTCTACCAGGGAGTGGAGGCAGCTCTTCTGACGCTGCTTTAACTATGGCAATTGTTCTGCCTGTTCAGTATGGTTGCATCACTGCAGCAAAGCCAAATTTATGCAGTGCGATGCTGTCAATTTCGATAGCAAGACCACTTTGAAGCGGTGTTACTGCTCAACATCAGATGCAGTACAACTATGCTTCTCCAACTTTAGAAATTTCACCTGCAGTCTAAAATCAGCGAGGGGAAATCAGAATCTGATTTGAAGTCAGCATGCCCCAAACTCTACACTCTTGATTTGAGTGGTGTAAGTGGCACTATAACCATGGGTTCCTGCTCATACTGCACTCAGTGCTATTCCCGACATTATAACCATGGGTCCAGCTCATATTGCACACAAAGGTATTCCCAACACTATAACCATGGGTTCCCGCTTGAAATTGGCACTGAACATGCAGAATAGAAAGCAGTTTATTCATTGCCCAGCAATGACTGCCACACCAATTTACTCCCTTCCAAAAATAAATCAATCAGAATTGTACTTATTTTTGGGGTAGGGGCATAGGATTGCCTTAAGTTTGGAACTAGAGTGTGTTTTTACATTTTTATGAGCTGTATGATATGTTTTTCTTTTCACCATTGACAAGAAATTGTACAGAGCATTTTATAAGTCTAGAGCTGCACGGTATGTTTTGTAACAGGACTGTAAGCTGGCTACATAATGTGTTCTTTAAGAATCGGCATCTACAAATATTCAGCACTGTACTCTCATTTATATTATGACCTTCATCAGAACATGGTTCTGACTGGCTTCTAGGCAGTACATTTTATTGAGAGGATTGTAAAGTGAAAAATTAAAATTGTGAGTCTCAAATTCATTTTGGGTGTAGTCCAAGTCAACAACTGCAGTTCTAGAGGGTTAAATTGAACTGTAGAGAAGTTGACCACTAAATAAATTGGCAAAACTTCCCTAACCTTATGCAATAAACAAAGGTCATCTGGCCAATTAAGCCCACTTCTTCCACAATTACGTTCAATGTACTCTATCATAGACTCTATCCATTTAATCTGCTGAGGGATACTCCCTGATCGCCAAAGGTAATCAAATGAAATTTCAGAATATTTATCCATTCCCATATCTCCCACTAACCATTGCCAACTGTGCTCTATATTCCTCCTTCCTTCTCTCTACCTGCTCCTCTCCCAACTCCGGCATAGAAACCATAATTTTCAAGGGGTGTTTGATCATCTCATTCTATACATTTTTGTAAATGACGGAGGGCCATAACCAATAATGCAGAATACCAAATGAGTAGGACAGAGGATGAGGTATATAATCCCTAGAGCATTTAATTCTGTCCCCAAGCAGCTACTCTGTGTGGGAAAAATATTCTTGTAATGCTAATAGCTGACATTTGGGCATGATATTGACCTGAAGCCAAGAACTGAACGGGTGGGTATATATCCGCGTGGAAAACCCAAAAGTAAGTTGAGTCCATCCAGCTTGTGGGGGAGGGGGGGAAAAGGAGCCATGAATCGGAGAGAAGGGAAGTGGGAGAAGAGATCATGAGCAATGGAGGACATCGGGGGGGCCTGATGCCATGGAGGACATCGGGGAGGGAGCTTCTGATGTCGCAAGTGGACCGGGGCGAGGGGGGCTGTGGAGAAGATCACCAGCCAGGAGGTGATTGAGTCATCGGCAGAGTTGGAGATCAGGAGTCATCGAAAAAGTTGGAGGTCGGGAGTCGTCGGAAGAGTTGGAGGTCGGGAGTCATCGGAAGAGTTGGAGGTCGGGAGTCATCGGAAGAGTTGGAGGTCGGGAGTCATCGGAAGAGTTGGAGGTCGGGAGTCATCGGAAGAGTTGGAGGGCAGGAGTCATCGGAAGAGTTGGAGGTCGGGAGTCATCGGAAGAGTTGGAGGGCAGGAGTCATCGGAAGAGTTGGAGGTCGGGAGTCATCGGAAGAGTTGGAGGTCGGGAGTCATCGGAAGAGTTGGAGGTCGGGAGTCATCGGAAGAGTTGGAGGGCAGGAGTCATCGGAAGAGTTGGAGGTCGGGAGTCATCGGAAGAGTTGGAGGGCAGGAGTCATCGGAAGAGTTGGAGGTCGGGAGTCATCGGAAGAGTTGGAGGTCGGGAGTCATCGGAAGAGTTGGAGGTCGGGAGTCATCGGAAGAGTTGGAGGGCAGGAGTCATCCGAAGAGTTGGAGGTCGGGAGTCATCGGAAGAGTTGGAGGTCGGGAGTCATCGGAAGAGTTGGAGGTCGGGAGTCATCGGAAGAGTTGGAGGTCGGGAGTCATCGGAAGAGTTGGAGGTCGGGAGTCGTCGGAAGAGTTGGAGGTCGGGAGTCGTCGGAAGAGTTGGAGGTGGGGGTCTCCCATTGTGGGGGACAGGTCTTGGACAATCGTGGGGTTTCGATTGAGGCAGGTAAGCTTGTTGGATCACTCCTTCTCCTCCTGGCCCACAAGCAGAGCTACAACGGCACTTAATTCATGAATCCGGCCCTTCTTGCCTTCTTCTCACTGGATGAGATTCACGAGCCCCGGGAAACCCATGCAGGTGAGATTAAATTAGTTTCAGAATTAGAATCAGCAAAAAATTAAGTACCGTAACTATTTCAATGAGATGCATTACCCCTTTAACAATCCGTCCGCTGGATTTAAGTGGGGATGGGACTTCTGGGTTTCGGATGCGCGTGCATCCAAACGCGCCTGGATTAAACCTGGAAGTGGGTGCGTTGGAGCTGGGTGACAGTACTGCTGCTATAATCTACAATTTTGACTTCCCAACCCGCCCCCAGTCAACCCGTTCTTTAGGCTTAAAATTACCCCCCCGGTCTCTTCTTCCCCATGCCAGTGTTGCCAATCTTGGTCGTGTCATCAGGCACAGCAATATGTGCAGATGCAAGATTCCTATCAATGGGAAAGACAGAAAAGGCAGCAAGGTTTCTATCTCAGTCACATTTCACAGCATCCTCCACTAGCTCAGTGCAAAGTTACATAGATGTCAACAGTATACCGTAGCTAGAGTCCATGATCCAGCCTGCTAATAAAGGAGAGACAAATTTAGAATTTGAAGCTGCAATTTATCTGTTCACATTGTGGTAATCACAAAGCATATAAAAATAGATAAAAATCCTTGGTCGTCTCAGAGGTCCATAATAAAAGAGCAAGCAAGTGAGAAAGAGGAGAAATAGGGAAAGAGCAAGGCATAGAAATGGGAGGAGAAACATACACAAAGACAGACAGATAGAGAAGCTGACAGGGAAAAAGACATACAAGAGAAACAGATTGGTTGAGAGAGAGGCAAGCATAGAGAGGGACACACACACAGAAGAAATAACACATAGCTTTAGCTTAAAGCAAGTTCTTACCACATCACTATGAACTAGAGCAATTAATTCAAACTAAAAAGATGACATTTTCCTGGTGATCTGTACACTCCCCACCTCCCCCCCCCCCCATCTCTTCCCGTGTGCGGCGTTGACTGATGTTCTTGTGGTACATAAGCAGAAACCACTGAAGCTTTGGTATTCACTGAAATCTAAAACATCTCTGCCTTAAACATTAACTGAAAGGATCTCTCTGGAAGTCTTGAGAGAGAACAGTGTGCCCTGTTCTAAGCTTATACACACCATGTTTTTCCAAGCTACCAATAAATGTAATTCAACAAGTTAAGAAACCACTTCTAAAAGCAGACACCCTCTGCAGCCTTGGAAACATAAATATCTACCTGTGTTCTTTAAATCATGTGTCAACTGTAAGATGTTGGGACTGAAACAAAAGTCTTTGCAAAAGAAATAACAGATGAACATACAGAGCCACAAGAGAGGCCTTTATTTGCAGTGTTTGCCGATCAGACTAAGAAACTGAAATCTTTACTTGCATGGAGGTAAAAATTGCTAAATTATGTGCTGCTCAACTGACATCCAAGCCTGTAATTATCAAAGGTGACCAGATTATGTTCTGGTGAAATTAAACCATGTTAAATGACCAATCACTAAAAAAAACTATAGTATTTGAGCTCACTGTACCCCTCTTAACATTAAACTGAATTTTTTTTAAAATATAGTATAGAAATATATATGGAGAGGATGGGGAAAAAAATTGGAGACAATTGTGGTTTCTGAAATAAAATATCCCAAACTGATGGGTGGGGTTAGGAAGGAGAACCAAGAACAATACATAGAACACACAACACCACCAAAACAAAACTAGGCAGAAAAAGTGGAGAAAGATCTGTTGACTGAGGCATTTGAATGTGATTTTAGTTGATCAGGTCTAATTCTATTCCCTGTGGTCTTGCCAGTTTCTAGGTAAGAAAACCTGAGTTCTGTACAACATTCTGTTAAAGAAAAACACACATGCCAATATGATAATCACCAATGATCATCAACATCTGCAAAAAACCAGCAACAACGTTAAATTACATCAAGGAAAGAATCTTTAAAAAGGCCACAGACCTCTGTTCAACAGAAACAAGAAAGCAAGTACACTCAAGAGTCACGAGTGGTCGTTGCACGCATGGCCAATCTCATGCCGTGACAATGGTGCTAGCATGCAGTGACAGGAAGGAACGCTCTGTCACACAGCACTGCATGAGAGGAATCAGGGTCCGGATTAAGACATAAAAACTGTGCCAAAACAATTCAAAGGGATTATCTTTTGTAATACAAGAAAACTGAAATAAATTAACCCTTTCGCCAATGGTGCCCTTTGAACCAAGGCGAATACAGCTTCAGCAAACAAGGTCACCGCAGAGAAAAGATTCATGGCTGGATTTTGAAACATGTAATAGTATTGATAATAAAGTCTTACTTTTTTTTTAAGCATGTTGCGGAATAATTTGTTCATTTAGGGAAAAAAAGACCACAGCTATTTTTAAATTAAATTCAATATTGTATGCAAAGAAAATTAAAATGGTTGAAAGTCACCAGGGAAGAGCAGCACTTTTACATATGTGGGGTTTAAAATTTCATGCAATTTTTAAGTGTCTAACCTTACAAAATTTTTTAAAGCCTTTTTCATTTTTATGTAATTCCAAAAAATGTAGAATTATTTCAATCATAGATATATACAAATTTTAATGGCACCGTTATGACTGCAGCTATTGTATCAATATGACTGCAAGGGAGTTATTCACCAACAGGAGGAGTCAAATTTAGGCAAGTGTTGTGAGACCACCTTAAGGAGGTAGTCTAACACCTTTGCAATGGATGCAGTGTAACAGGAAAGCAAAGCAAACAAGTTAGGGCTCTTTGCCAGTCTTAAAAATGTAACTAGCATTTGGACTGTGGTGAGCACAGCACTGCACATGAATGTGAACCCACAGGTGCTGGCGTCAAACTGCTATCTGCAGTATAATAAACACTATCAATATTATTTTTGCTCAAAGCAGTAACCCGTCACCTAAGTCAGGGTTACACCTGCAACCTTAACCTATTCTTGCAGAATTTGCAGTTTTTCTTTGTCCATTAGTAAAGTTGGCACCTTATTTTTCTTGTTAAAATTACAAACTATAATGGTACAAAATTTTTCCCGGGTCTGGATGTTTTCTCCCTGTGTGGATCACTACACAAACAATGCTCACTCACAGCAAAATATTACAGAGGATAACACCACGCTAACTAGGAAATGCATCGCCAGCTGCCTGACAATTCATGCATTTTATCACTCAGCAAAGACTTTTTCAAAACGCCGCTAAAACATTTGTCTTGTTGTTACAAATTTTATCCAAAGGGTTGTCCTTTCTAACATACATACATATACACCACACTAATTTATATATATATTATATATATATGTGTTTGTGCATATGCAAGCGACATAGTGAAGCGAAATGATGATGTGTTTAACTTATTTACAGCCATTAAGCTTAAGCCTTAAAATATTCCTACTGCATAATATCTGGCCTTCCAATGCTTTCCCTTAAAGAATGACTAATCTTTTGGCCCAAAATGAACTCAAAATCCTCTACTTCCCAAATATTTGAGATTCACAGTAGGCAAAGCCAATTAGAGAGGCTTGTTACAGAAGATAGAGTTACCACAATCCCAAATTTTATTGCGATTCCCATGACTTTACAAATGTAATTGAGTTATCATGACAGGTCCTTTTTGAATAATACTCACTTTTACCCAACACATTCTGAAAATGTTACCAGGAGCATCACAAACATCAGGTAGCCAGAAATCTATCTTTTTGCTTCATACCTGCGTGCACTGCTGATCTGTCTGTGGCGTGCACGATCTGTTACTAACTATTGCCATTAACGTTTTTGATCCACTGGTGTAAAATTTTCCCATTGGCAATTACTTTCTTGTAAACAGCTGTTCAAACATGACAAAATATCCAAACTAAAATAGCATGAACAAGATTATAAGAGTACAAAAAGTATGAAGTATGAAATGAGAATATTAAGCAAAAAGGATTTGTAATGGTTTCTATGCCAGGTTGGACTTCCAACTGAACAAATCATATTTATGAAGGGACAGTAACCCAATACATTTGGGAGAACTTGTGGAGAGAAATTAAGAATGAAGCCTGCCAGTCGCTTCCCGTCAGTTATCAGCCAGCTCTACTTTAGGACCTAGATTAACCCCTCAAAATGCCAGTCAAAAGTTTCAGCCATGCTAACTGGCAGAGGATGGGTTCAGAGAGAACACCAGCATTTAGAAAGATGTACACTTGTGTCAATTTCCAAGAGTCAAGCTATTTCACGGAGCCAAGGACCTGGTGTCTCTGATGGCCTCATTTATGAATTTTGACTGGGTGATTTTTGTTTTCAAATGAACATATTAATCCAAAGAAAATCAAGAAAATAACAATTTTGCAGAGAATTTAAAATTAAAAGATTAAGCTAGAAAAAAACAAAGAGGAAAATGGAAAGGAATACTCATAAATTGAAAAGTATTCTCAAAACCACAAGGAAATGATCAGTAATCCAATGGCAAATGTCTCACTTTTCTCTATTTTGATGCTCCTCTGAACTTTCCTTTCTTGTTTCTCCAATACATCAAATACACTGTCCTACATACCCTTCCTCTTACCAAAGATCAAGACTCATAGCACTGTCTTCTGCTCCACCATGTTCTTTCCCTGGTGTGGCCCTTATCACCAAATCACACCTTATCTCATCTCTTCTATTCTTTTCAATCTTGGTGATATCCTGCATTATTGGCTTTGGCCTCAATAATTAAATGAAACATAAATAATTTCTGAACCCTGACATAACCATCACATGGAATCATACAGAATGTTACAGCACAGACCCTAAAGACTGTGCCATTTTTTTTTCTCCTCGAGACACAGAGTCTCATCCCCTTGTTCTCCATATCCTTTAATATTCCTTCTTTCCAAGTAGGTTTAAAAAACAATTAATGGACTCTGCCTCAACAGCAGGCCTGTGGCAGTGAACTGAAAATTCTAACCACCCTCTATGTAAAGTAATTCTCTAATCTTTTGTTTAATTTTTTGTGATTATTTTAAATTTGTGCTCTCTGGTTACTGTCTCCCAAAACAAAAACAGCATTTACCTTATCATAAACTTCCATAATTTTAAAAACCACTATCAGGTCATCCCTTAACCGTCTCAGCTCCAGCGAAAAAAGCCCTAACTTCTCAAGTGGCTCATCATAACTATGCCTGACAACATCCTCTACGCTGCACTTTTTCCATTGCTTTCATACCCTTCCTTTAATTGCCGAGTGCCCAAAGCTGTACACAATATTCGCAACTGCAACTAAGGTCTTGTAGAAGTTCAATGTTATCGCCTTACTTTTATGTTTGATGCCTTTAAGATACAAAACCAAGGATTTTTAAAATTATTTTATCTATTTGAGTTGTCACTTTTAATGACCTGTGTATTTGAAAACCAAAGGACCCTCTGTTCCTTTACTCCATTGGAAAATTATAGTCAGAGCAATTGCTAATTCTTCCTTGGATATCCTCAGGATTATAGCTGGAGCCTGTGCTATTTCTTCACAGGCTTCCTTCACCATCAGGTTCTCATGACTTAAGATTGAGTGCCTCTTTTAGTAGCTTTTCTCTTTGAATAGTAACCTCTACTAACTGTTCTACACCCACCTGTAGTGGTTCTACAATCTCAAGATCTACCTCCTCTGTGAAAACTGAAGCAAAGTACTTATTTAGTTTCTGCTATTCTTTCACTCTCCACTACAACTTTTAAATTTGATCACAGCCTTTGATACACTCGCCTTTTGACTCACTGGAATATACTTGACTTGTACCCATGCCACACCCTGTTTAAATATTTCTTATTGCTGATTCTTCCATTTAATTCAGGAAAGGTCCCTTTAGCTCTTGCTTTAAGATATTGGGGGTTAAATTCGATAACCCCTGAATCCGGGTGTGGGGGTCGCCGTGCGCGATTAACCCGCGCCCGGTGGTTGAGATGCAGGCAACACATGAGATCCATTCTGCCTGGTCATTTACCCGATTCCTGCGCTGCTGAGTGACTGCATGCACGAGCAGGGGGCCCAAATGGGTTACGGCCAGCACTATTTAAAGGCAGCCTGCACCTCTTAAAGGGGAGGTGCACTGTCAATGCAATCGGTGGAGGAAGACAAGTGGAATGGCTGGAGCTGCAAGAGAACGTGCACCAAGGTTCTCCGATGACGTACTGGAGGCCTTGGTGGAGGAGATGGATGCATGGAGGGCCATCCTGCGCCCACAGGACGCCCTCCAGACACCAGCTGCGGAGGCAATGGAAGGGAGTGGCCCTGGAGGTGAATGCCAGGACCATTGTACTATGCACGTGGATGCAGTGGAGGAAAAAGTTCAATGATTTGACACGAGTGGTCAAGGTGAGTGAATGAAAGTGTCAAGTGGCATGTCCTACCAACTGCTCCACGCACGACACTTCCCATCACCTACCCACTAACAAACGCTGCCCATCCGTACGCAACACTGCACTTCGGATACTGCATCTCACCCTCACATAGTACCAACCTTGCAATCCACACACCCACAACTCACAGGTCACACACACTGACAGCTATTCCACCATGACAGGCACATCATCCAAACATCTTGCAGAACACTCACTGACACAGTTCCCTCTGTGTTGCAGAAGAAGGTGGCGCATAACAGCCAGCAGTAAGGACGAATGGACGGAGGGCAGGCACGCCTACACATCCTCACCTCCATGGAGGAGACCATGCTGAAGATCATTGGGCGGGCCATTGCCTGTGACCACTGGCGACGCTGGAGGTCCCGACGATGAAGGTCCCTGCATACCTAATCCTCCTTCTTGTTTCCCACATCTCCCTCATCCCACAATCTTTTCTGAATCAAATGCTGCAGATGGTGTCAGCACGCATGTCTTACTTGCTCCTCTCCCCACTCCACAAATCAACCCGTGTCCCTTCGTCATTGCAGATACCCAAGAACTGGACCCAGCACTGTCCGAGGTGGAGGAGGAGGACACTGAAGCCGCTCCGTTACTCGATCTGACACTCGCATCCACCGGCTCAGAGACTGACACGGCGCGTCCTTTAGAGGCGGGATCTGAACATGGTGAGACATCGGGCTCAAGTGTGCAGGAGCCGGGGCGGGGGGGGGGGGGGGGAACGGATACCACAGGTGCCAGCTCGCTGGAGGGAGAGATCGCTCACTCGTTCTGCTGCCAAGGAGTCAGATGATGATTTTGATGGGCCAGGCTACAGAAAGCGACTGATGAGCGTACACCACCAAATGCTTGGTGCACTGGAAAGCCTTTGCAAATGTCAAAGGGCATGGAGGAGTCCAGCTCCAACTTGGCACAGGATTTGTGCAGAGCTTGGAGCCCATCCTCACCCATGTGGAATGGGTGGTGACCTCTATCAGTACACCTGTGGAACCCACTGTGATGCAGCGTCTGATGACTGATGTCACGGCTTCCATTGCAGCACAAATAGATGCCATCCAAGGTCTGCATGCTTCCTTTGGAGCTCAGACTGCTGCTTTGGAATCTCAAACTGCTGCGTTCCAGGCTCAGGCCGCTGCTATCATGGCTCTGGGTACCACTGTGGAATGGGGCATCCAGGACTACACAGCATTCCAGCAATCTGTTCTCCAGCAGATCACCAGGGGTAGTGAGGCCTCGCCCTGGGAGAGTGGCAGTGGCGCCATGGCAGACGAACCTGTTGTCCTCTCTCAGGATTCCTGCTCCCATCCCTGCCACTCCGTCAGTGCCCATGCCGTTGCCAGTCAGCCAGCCAGGTCAGACCAGACTGCTGCAGCCCAGGCCGAGATGGTGCATTCTGAAACCGGGCCCTTCCGGTTCAGAGCTGCTCAAGGTCGTCCTCCAAGGCCACCTGCAATCTCCTCCATTGAAGGTCAGCTGCCTCCCACCACCTGTGCTCCAGCCACAGGGGATGCACCATGAAGGAGCACTAGGAAAGGTAAAGCACTCGAACGACAGGCACTAAGGGAATGCACAAGGGTGAATAGTGCAATGTTGCATACATGATTTCACGTGTATAAATTTCTATTTAAAGTCTCAGTTGGTGGTGGTTTTTATTTATGCGATGAGCTGCGGGAGGAAGTAATGTGTAATCATAAGGAGGACGATTGGATGGCCACATGGGAGAGGAAAGGTGGGGAGTGTAGGACTGTTGGTGACTTGGGAGGTGTCGTTGAGGTTATCGCTCATTAATAAGGTGAGCACACAGAGCCCTGGCAGACAGGGCCTATGCACCTTGTTGCCTCCTTGCCTCTTCATCCACTTCCTCCTCCGCCTCTCGCTCAGGGTCTTGCCGGATAGGCGGTGGCAAGGGCTGTCCTCTCATAATGGCGAGGTTGTGCAGCATGCAGCATACAACAACGAATCTTGACACTCGCTCAGCTGAGTACTGAGCCCGATGTCTCAACATGTTCAGATCCCTCCTCTAAATTAGCCTCTAAAGGACGCACCGTGTCAGTCTCTGAGCCGGTGGATGAGTACTGCAGGGCTCCTCCAGAATGGTCCAGGCAGCGGAAGCATTGTTTGAGGACACCTATGGTGTGCTCCATGATGTTCCGTTTGGCCGCATGGCTCTCAATGTGGCTCTGTACGTGTGCGTGTGTTCCTGAGCGGAGTCATGAGCCACCTCATGAGGGGATAGCCATTTCGCTCAGTAGCCAGCCTTTGGCTTGCCGTGCTGGTTGAAAGATAGGTGGGACTGCCGCATAATGAAGGATACATGACTGCTGCCAGGGTAGCGGGCATTGACCTACATGATGCACTGTGTTTGGTCGCACACCAGCTGCACATTGAGGGAGTGGAACCCCTTTCTGTTCATGAAGACGGCCGAGTTGAGATATGGAGCACGCATGGCAATGTGCGTGCAGTCAATAGCACCCTGAACCACGGGGAAGCCTGCAATGCGAGCAAACCCTCATGCTCGCTCATTCTGCTTCTCTCTGTCAAGCTGGAACGTTATGAATCTGTTGCGCAGCTCCTTGGAGCCTGAAAGGATCCAGAGCTGTAAAAGTTCAGTGCCACCGTTACCTTCACAGCCACAGGCAAAGCTGTCCTTGCCCTGCTCTGAGGTTGCAGTTATGGCTGCAGCAGCTGACATATCTCCGTCACGACCTCTTTCATGAACCACAGCCATTGGATGCATTGATCTTTGCTCAGGTTGAGGTAAGAGAATTCGTCCCTGAAGGCCCTCACTGGATATGGCCTCCTGCTCAGTGCCCTGCGCCTCCTCTCCTCGTAGCTTGGCCTGCTCTGCGTGGCCTCTCTGCATGCTCCCAGTCGTGTTCAATGCTCAGCGGGAGCCCTAGCAGGCCACCCATGGTTGCCAGGAATCTTGTTCGGCACACTGTAGTAATGCCAGACCCCTCTCTATATACTGTAGCAACTTTCTCCAAGTATAGGAAGCTTCAACAAACAAACAGGTCCAATTGTACCAGCAGTCAGAAGCAATAATCCAGCAATTAATCTGCAACATCTGCATGATCCCTTTAAGTAGTGCTGGTGGGGGGGTCCTCCAGGCCGTTTACGACCTGTTCAGCTGTGCGAGGTTAAGACACTGCGTTGACTGGAACGTTGAGTTCCAAAATCGTATCTGTCCCTTTAAATCAGCGTTGCACACTGACCTAACGCATATTCTCCTTATTTTACATGCTGCCGGCATTTGTTATCTGCGTTTGCGCAAACGCCTTTATCAAGATGGCGTCTGTCGCATGTCACGCTAGAAGTGTGAGCGCGCATTCTGCACGCCATTTTGGGTCATTAGGAGGCTGCGTAGTGCCTACACAAGGGGTGCTATGCGGCCCAATTTATAGCCCTTTGTCTCCAAGTAATATCATCCTTCCTCCTCCCTTTCTTTCTACCTTATCTCTCCCAAAAGGTTCATACTCAGATGTATTTAATTGCCAGCCCTGACCTAGCTTCAGCCATGTTTCAGTTGTTGCAAGTAAGAAATAGAAAACAACTTGCATTTATGTAGCACTTTTCACGACCTCAGGACACTCCAAAGTGCTATACAGCCAATGAAGTACTTTTGAGGCGTACTCACTGTTGTAATGTGGGGAAACATGCCTGTTCTGATTGCTCAGGTGGATGTTAAAAATCTCACAGCGCCATTGGAAGAAGAGCATGGAGTTATTTTGGTATCCTGGCCAACACTCATTTCTGAGCCAACACCATCAAAAGCAGATTAACAGGTCATTCATCTTGTTGCTGTTAGTGGGATCTTGCGATGTGCAAAATGGCTGCTGCACCTGCCTATCTTAACATCAATTACTGCACTTCATAGAATGCATTTAATTTCTGGTTTTCAAAGGGGAATTGGATAAGTACTTGAAGGAAAAAAATTTGCAGCGCTACAGGGAAAAGGTCTAGTTGGATTGCTCATACAGAGAGCTGGCACAGGCTCGATGGGCCGAATGGCTTCCTTCTGTGCAGTAACCATTCTATGATTCTATTCTATAATTGCGTGGTGCATTTTGACATTTCTGAAAGCCACAAGACACTATAAAAATATATGCCTTTTGTTTCTGACAGCTAATCATTACTTCCTAATTTACCCTGCCTTTGCAGTTCCTCTTTTTAACCGTAGCGGAATATTTGGCTTACCCTTTCACCTTGAACTTTTTATGAATTGAAAAGCAAAGAAGATTTGTTGGATTTGCTGACCTTAAGTCTGGTGAATTTTCTGGGTTGCAGGACTTATTTAACTGAGTCAGGATTGCCTGCAGACAGGTGAGGGGTGAGCTGCACTAACAGTTTTTGATTTAGTTTGACCACTGTTTTGCTGTTAGGTGTAAAAAAGTATCAGACTGCATGTTAATAGACTGTCTGACAAATTGGGCAGTGTGCGGTAGCTTGGGTTTACTTCATTTAAACATCTATTCCATAAATACGTAGCTGTAAGAGTTTTCACTCTGGGCTCATTATTTTTCTTTCTTGCATGTGTTTCCTTTATTATTCTTGGCCTTTTCTCTTGCCCAGAATTTAGCAGCGTCAAAACGTAACCCGCTTAAGATGTATGGGGTAGTTAAAAAATTACATAAATTACTTAAAACATTAAATTAACTGGAACACAACTCTGGCACTGAAAAAGGTTGAAGGGCTCCTTCAAAATATAATTTAAAGGTTTTAGAAATCTTGCACATCAAATGAAACTCAAAGATTATTACTTGTGATTTATAATCCAATGGCAATACCTTGAAGGACATGCACAATAAAACTGGCAGCATTTAGTTACTTCGCAGCTTTTACCAACAAAAAAAATGAACACAAAAACAAATAATTACACTTATGCTCCACCTGATCTTCAGCACTAGTGCTAATTAAAAGCAATAACCACGATACTAGATAGAACTATTTGTATTGACAGGCTTTAGTCCTAATTAAATCGGCGGTTGTCTAATGGCTCAGTGAGCAAGTGTATTGTCTTGCATATGACTGAGCCACATAGGTCTGCAAGGCCCCATGTTTGAACCTTGGTCTATGTTGTGATCTTAGCTACGTCTACTACATGTTCTCCCCTCCCGCTGCTCTACCATTGGTGGCAAGCTTTCAGTCATCTTGCCCCTCACTCTGGAGCTCTCTTCCTAAATCCCTTTGTCTTCTTACATCTCTCACTACTTTCAAAAGCTTCTTTAATACCTACCTCTTCAACTGCACTTTTGGTTACCTACCTTAACCGCCCACCGCCTTCCTTCCTCAACTCTTGTTCTGGTCCGATGCCCAACTGTGAAGCTCTTTAGCACACTTCAGGTGCTATAAATATAAATACAAACTATTTTTGTAGTATGGGTACTACAATTGGCCTTACCATGCCCAAACATTTGGGAGTGGGCACGGAAGCCACCCCTACTCCAACTGCTATCCAGTAACCCCTGCTGGAAAGTTTGCATATATGGGCAGCAAGTGAGAGCAGGATCAGGGTTGGCTTTGATGCCCTTCCCATATCCCGTCAAATAGACAGTCCACTGACATATTCACTAACAAGGTGCACACATGAACAGTTCCACATAAGCCAGCTACCACAGGGCCGACAGTGTCCACAGAAATATGCCCAAGTATGGTTCACGCATCTGGGACAACAAGAAAGAAAATTGGCAGGGAGGACAAAAAAGAGGGGATACAATCTCTTATATTGTTTTTCTAGCGCTCATTTCTTTTTTCTCCATAACAGATTAAATAGATTTTCCAAATTTAAATGCCTTATAGCAGGCCCCTTTTCATAAAAACTCTTTAATTACGAGACTACCAAATAAAAAAAGTAATAATTTTAAACACAGTAGAAATCTCAGTAATGTTTCCAGTCATTACAGAATTCACAGATAGTTAGGATTCATGCAGAATTCTTCTCTAAGACTTGCATTCAGACAGTCATAGTATTTTCCCCGACACCCTGGGGTAAAGCTGCTACTGTTTGAGCCCGAGAGGTCAGTATAACAATTAACGTACAGACGAGGTTTGTGGTAAACAACCCAACTAAGACGGAAACATGATTTAGACTCTGATTTACGATACATTGTTTCCCTTTTATTGCTAAGAGGCTGATTTGTACGATTCAAGAAACCTACAATATAGAATAGTAGCCACGTGGGAGAAAGTTACAAGGCAGTCTAACATCACCTAGGGACTCAGATGGAGTTACAAGCCATGAAGAACAGAGCTCAAGCAATTTACAAGTCACCTGAATCCCAAAGTTTAGATTTATATCCATGTAATTCTCTTCTAGGTATTTGTCATTTTATACAATCAATATACACCATCTTACAGTTAACATTTTACTGGTTTCAGAACATTCCAATGTTTCTTGCTGCGCTGATGAATTCTCCACCATCTCAATGTGATTCTGAGTGTCGCAAAGTGGTAATTGCGATCCTCTTGTAATGTCATCATAACAGTTTTACGAAAAAATTATTTGCAGTAAGTTATAATGAAATTCCATCAATGACATATAATCAAAAAACAAACATTTCTACAATTCAGAAGAAAAAGAGGCAGGTGTAACTGGAGCACTGTCTGTGGCACTATAACAGGATCTTGTAGTAACGGACTTGACTGCTGATGGGTCATATTTCACAATAAGACTGGCATTAGTATGAGACAATGAAATTAAAAACTGCAGCTGTGAAGGGTCACAGATAAAACATTAACCCGTCATTCTCTTTCCGATGCTGACTGATCTGTTGTGCATTTCCAGCACATTCTGTTTTTATTTCAAGATGTTTAGTTTCGAAAACCATCAATTATTACTACACAGCCAGTTGGATTCAATCTTATATCTCTCCATTCAGTAGTTAAATAGTTGCAAATATTATAGCACATTAGGCAAAACACCAGAGCACCCAAAACTTCATACTCCAATGCTGTATTAGGACAGGATTTGAAGAAGTCACATTGGCACATCAGCATGTATTGAGAACAAATACATAATATTAGAGGGTATGTACAATAGTCATATAGTTTCTAAATACACACACACACATATTTCACTGATTTGGCGGAAATATTGTAGGGGTTAGAGGACATATAGATAAAACTAAATATATTTCATTTAGCAGCCTCTCCTCCCCTTGACATTTTCACTTGAACAATCCTATCATCAGGATATCTTTTAAAACTCAAAGTTATGTTCCCTGATGCTTGGGTGGATAAATATACCATGTTGTGATAGTGACAGGGTATCTGCCTCCCACTCCCACCACTTGCTAATGTGTGCTGTTGAAGGATGCATGATAGCCGTGGAGCTGTACCCAACATAAGTTGGCACCTTCAGGAGGGAAGAAAAAAAAGGTTATGAACAATCATGATAAAATGTCAACATGCTTCTGTTTTCTGTAAATTTTTGACATAGTCGGTGATACTGAAGATGACTGTGAGGGAGCTGAAATAGCATTAGCAGAAATGCGGACAAACTCCAGGATGATTCGGTGTCAATTGTGCGCATGTTAATGCAATGTCAGGCTCAGCAGCCCTTCCATGCCAGTAACCCCAGTAATGTACCAGCATTTACTTCTACAACCAAAGTCCGTGAGATATTGGCTAAGATGAAAAAAAACAAAAGGTTGTTAAACGCTGACCGTAACCTTTTCTGTTCAATTTTGTAAAATGGTGTCAAAGGTGAATTCGCTATGAATTAACTACTTCATGTTGGTATATAAAACAAAAGTCAGTCAATTGACCTAGCACAAACAGTGCAACCATGAAAATAACCATTTATAGTAAAGGCCATTCACAGAGCTCTGTATTTTTGTAACTGTAAAATTGAAAATCTGAGGGAAACGTGTACACTTTTTCTGAACAATTTAACTGTAGCGCAATACAAGATATAGCACTAAGATATTCTCTTAGGATAATATACAACATTCAATTGAAGTTCCCATCCCAACTGAAGCAGGACCGATGGCACGATAAAACACGAGACTGCAGAACACAGGACAAACTTGCCTCATACTCTGACATAAACTCAAGGTTTTAAACAAGAATGAGGAAACAAGAATTGCATTCAAAAGTTGCCACAATGAATGAAAACTACTTGGGAGGTGAAAAAATAAATATAACAATAATCCAACAATGATGGGCTGTTCACAGTTTCATACTCAATGTCATAGTGGTACATGGCACACAAAGTATTTTCTTTTAATCGAAGGACTGGAGTTGTGCTATTCGCAATTTCAATATAGTGCAACTGCTATGGAACGCGCCTGGCAAGAAAACAATGTTTTGTAAAAGCTAGTAAATTTCCATCAATTAATGGATACGCACATAATTATATCACATGCCACTGATATGATGTGACAGCCAAAGCTTGATCATTTGTCAGGAAGAATAATGCAAAACTAATGTTTTCGCCCAGCAGGGTGTTCATGTTATCTCACATTTCTGTCAAAAGTACACATATAACGAGAAGTCTGAGGAGTTGCAGTCTATGCACCTAGAGCTAGAAATGGAAAGCAAATCAACAGGAAAACCTTCCACATGGTGCTTTATGGCTCAGGTGTTTTTCTTATAGGTAGTATTTAGGTTGTGCCTTTTTTGCATTGATGGTCTTGAAATACTGAAGGACTTTTAATCATGGGAAACAATTGCTATTTTACACAATATTAAGAATATTTTTTACTCCCCTCTAAAAGGTTGCTAGTGATTTAATTTACACCTGTATTACTGAATCCACATATTTATTTAGGATTCTAGCATAGAGAACTCAAGAACAGAATTACATGTTTCAAGCTTGCCTTTATTTTTCTTTAACACGATAACTGGAAGGGGGAAAAATAGAACCTGTTCAACTAATGTAAAAGGATGAGTTTCCTGAGACAAAACTTTTGTACTTCCGAGTACTGTAAAATGTGATGAAAAGTGATTATATATTACACGATAATGTATTAAAAATGAGCATTAACCTAGACTACTGTGCCACTCTTTGTACTATTGTGAAAATTATTCTAGTAGCTACTTGTAAAGGATACAATTTGCAAATAAGAAATTTCTGAAGATTTTTTTCCAATACTACATATCTCTTTCTATCATGAAAGCATCATCAGGTTGTTTCAAGATGAACTGTCCTACTTAATTCCAATTCAATTCAGTTAACATTATGTAAGGTGCTCTTTTCTTTCTTTGAAAAGTAAGAAAAAGGCTGCACAGTGGCGGATGTGAACCAACACTTAAGTGGCAGATTAGTGTTGTCATAGTTGAGATTCTCCCAGGCTAATGAGTTACCAATCTCAGCAACATCACTGCAGAGAAAAAGCTTGGTAAAATCCACTAGGAGGGGCAGAAAGACAGAGCAAGTACCTTAGCTATTCTCGCTCACATTTCTTCTCATTGCCGCTTGGCAACCCCTTCCCCCCCACTCCACGATGCAACTCAGGAAAAAATTAGCGAATGTTTTATACTAATGTCTTTAGAAATACAAAACAAGACTAACATTTCTCTTAACAAGCTACAAACACAAGCTATCCAACACTACCAACATGTTATTTCATATTCTTCACCTATTTTTACATTTCTTTTAAAATGTTTAAGTTTTTTTTTGCTTTTTTTGCTTGAGCCAATTAAATGCTACAGGAAAACTAAATGTACTTTGAAAAATTTCAAATAACATTTCTACAGTATTGGCAAATGGCACCATAAAAATTATGATGTACAAATCCACTACTACAACTACAGCTATGCCGTATCATCAGCTAGGTGTCAGCCTTGGCTCAGTGGCAACCGTCTTGCCTCTTGTCAGGAGGTCGTGGGTTGAAGTCACACTTCAGAGACTTAAGTACACAATCTAGGCTGACACTTCAGTGCAGTGCTGAAGAAGTGCTGCACTGTCAGAGGTGCAGTCTTTCGGATGAGACGTTAAACCGAAGCCCAGTCTGTCCTCTCAGGCAGACGTTAGAGACCCCGTGGCACTATTCGAAGAGGAGGAGGGGAGCTCTCCCCGGTGTCCTGACCAACATTTATCCATCAAGCAACACTGCTAAAACAGATTATCTAGTCTTTTATTTCATTGCTGCTTGTGGGATATTGGTTGCCATGATTTCTACATTACAACAGTAACTACAGTTCAAAAATACTTCATTGGTTGTGAAGCGCTTTGGGATGTCCTGAGGACGTGGAAGATAAATGCTACATAAATGCAAGTTTTTTTTTCTTTCTTTCTTATTGTTACTGAGTCTTTTCAAATTGGCTAAAAATAGTAGCTCCACTGTATTAACATTTTCAAAACTGACTGGCCAGTTTGTGGTTCAAATGAAACCTGCTTCAACGAACCTATGTGAAAGGATCACCACATATGGGGAACTGGTCATCAGAAGTGTCACACATCCTAACTGTTGTAAAGAGAGTTGCCACTTACCCATCTTTCCTTATCCTTGTGTATTTTTATGTTTTAAAATTGCAGCTCAGAGGCAATCTGGGAAAAGGTACTGGACTGATTGCAGCACTCAAACACTGAATCATGATCATCATTGCACAAAATGTCTGTTTCACAGGCTGACTGCAGCAAAGTCAAATATCCAGTGGCAGGAATGGAATAAATGTACTGAATAGTAGGAAGGTGTCAGCCTTGGCTCATTGGTAGGACTCTTGCCTCTGAGTCAGAAGGATATGGTTTTAAGCCCCACTCCAGGACTTGAGCACATAATCTTGGCTGACATTACAGTGCAGCACTGAATGAGTGATGCACTCTCGGAGGCGCCATCTTTCAGATAAGATGTTAAACCGAGGTCCCGTCTGTCCTCTCGGGTGGACGTAAAAGATCCCATGGCCCTATTCGAAGAAAAGCAGAGTAGTTCTCCCGTTGTCCCGGCCAGCATTTATCTTTCAACCGACACAACTAAAAACAGTTGAGATAATTGGTCATTCATCTCATTGCTGTTTGTGGGATCGTGCTGCTGCTGTAACCATGCTTCAAGGTAATTAATTGGTTGCTGTGTAACCAGACTTCAATTGGCTGTGAAGTGCTTTGGTACGTCCTGAGGTCATACAAGGCGCTGTATCAATTCAAGTTCTTTCTTTCTCAAAGTGGCACCAATAAAATTGTTGTTGATACTAATGATATAAATTTCAATTTCAATTTTAAACAAAAATGATGAGTGGGAGAGTCTAAAACCAAACGGCCATCTCAAAGTTTCAGTGACTATGCCATGCTCTGATTTAGAATCCTGAAGTTGTGTTGGTCTTGTGACTCGGTCCTACTCTCAACCATATGTTATTCTTCATATAATGGAAGGAGGTCTGAGATCTGGCGATAAACACTAATGTGGGGTTTAGGTTATGTCTAACCACTGGAGCCACCCATACAACAAATTCCCAGTTATTTGTCTTTTTTTTCTACCTCCTTCTCCTTACTGTCTCATGCTGAGGTACAACTCCACAACTGCTGGCCATCCATATCTCACTAAAGTCTATGAACCTAAGCAACAACACCAACAACTTGCATTTATATATTGCTTTCCATGTAGAAAAGCATCCCAAGGCATTTCATAGAAGTGTAATCAGACAAAAATGGACACTTAGTCAAAGGAGATATTAGGACGGGTGACTAAAAGCTTTGTCAAAGAGGTAGGTTTGAAGGAGAATCTTAAAAAGGCCAGAAAAGTGGAGAGGAGGGGAAATTTAGGGAGGGAATTCCAGAGCTTCAGACCTAGATAGCTAAAGGTATGGCCACCTATGGTGGGGCGAAGGGAGTGGAGGATGCAACAAGAGTTGGAAGAATGCAGACTTCTCAGAGGGTTGTAGGGCTAGAGGAGGTTACAGAGATAGGGAGGGGCGGGGCCATGAAGGGGTTTGAACATGAAAATGATAACTTTAAATCTGAGTCATTGAGGGACCGGGAGCCAATCTAGATCAGTGAGCACTGGGTTGATGGGTGAGCGGGAGTTTGGTGTAGGTGAAGATACGGGCAGCAAGAATTTTGGATGAGCTGGTTTTCTGGAGGGTGAAGGATAGGAGGCCAGCCAGGAGAGCATTGGAATAGTCGAGTGTGAAGGTGACAAAGGCACAGATGAGGGTTTCTGAAGATGAGCTGAGGTAGATGAGCTGAGCTAAGAGTCTTCAACATTCTGGTTACTACTGAGGTATTTCAGTACAGGAGAAGCTGGTAAGTAATAGATTTTTAAAAACTGAAACTAGGTGAAAGGCCAAAGTTCAGGACACCGTTAAGGCTAAGAGATGGAGGGTGGCGGGGGGAAGAAAGAGAAACAAGTAGCTCCGGTTACATGATGGCATGCTTGGATTTTAAAAGTCTGTAGATTCCTGTAGGATAGGAGGAGAAAGTGTGTGTAGGATTGTGTATTTAGATCTCAGAAGGAACAAAAGAAGGAAGGTCAGAGAAGCAATGGCCACAGTACTTCAAAATAAAGACAAGGAAGTTTGCCACTGGATTACTGGTCTAGCTGAAGAACTGTCACAGGAAGAAGGGGTCTTGTTTAAATGTCTCATGTGAAGGACACACCTTCGACAATTCAACACACCCTCAGTACTGCACTGAAGTGTCAGCCTAGATTATGTGCTCAAGTCATGGAGTGGGGCTTGAATCCACAGCTTTCTGAACCATACCAAAAGAATTTGGTCATCCCTGAAGACTCCCACATGCTTAGGTTACAGCTAGCACAATGCCCTAACTTAATGGAAAACCCAATAGAAGAAGGTCCCAAGCGCACTGTGCACTGATGCATCACACCACATTCATAATGCCCCAATCAACTATTCTTATATAAATGTTTTTAATGATGGGAAAATATGAAGAGGACAACACCTTTAATTTGGAAATACGTAAGTTATGGAAATAGGAGCTTCTAATTTTAGATTTCATTCTTTTAAATCTTGAGATTTAATTTTATAAAGTCTGAGCAGCAATAAACCAAAATGGAGAGAGGCCTTTGAATTGTTCCATTGTCATTGTTATGTCTGGGGTCAAAGGGACTTATTTGTTTTTTTTAAAAAGTATTGAACCCAAGGCAAATAATACAGGACACCATCAATGTTGAAAAGAGTAGAAGAGTGGATGAAATAAGAACCAAGTGATTAGATGACATCCAGTTTAAGTTTTAAAAGCCTATAGATTGTAGGAGGAAGGGAAGGACGAGGAAGGTGAAGAATTCTACAGTTTTGAGGTACCAGGAAAGAATGAGTCAAGATGTCAACATAGTGAGAATGCAGGGAGGAGGAAGAATATGTAGGATGGCTCATTTACAGCAAGAATAAGGAACAAGATGATTCAGTTACTTTGAAAATATACTTGATTTTGATGTGGTTTGTCTGCAACCATTGTACATTAAAATGTTTGGGACAAGTGGGGGGCATAATTTTAATGCTTTAACATCTTAAGAGACATTAGATGTTTGCACTGAACATAAACACAAACAAGATGCAAGCGCCACGACTAAAACACATGTCACATCATGACAGGAACCAGCATGTTATCGGTTTCTTTTCTTTTGTTTTGTAGTGTGATACTACATTACTATCTTGTAGGTACTGCACTTTAGATGATTCTCCATTAAGTGCTTGGAACTTGACAAGAATATTACTTAATAACGCTTTTGAGTTTTACAATTCACTGTCCTGCAATGAAATTTGCTTTGGCAAAATACAGTTGATATAATCATGATCATGTTGTGGAAAAATAAGAGACTTGCAGAAGGAGCTCTTGTTGAATAACTGGAGCCTGACTGGTCTCTGATTCTGCTCCACCTCCCGTCTCCCCACACCCACCCATCCCCAGAGTCCTGCTTATGCCACATCAGCTCAGATTTAGTTTTCATTAGCTTTCATTTCTTCTGGGTATAGGAAATTTTCATGCACTAATCTATCACTAAAACAATAAAACTGGCTTTAAGAGAGAGAGAAAAAGAAGTTTGCATTCTCGGCAACACTGAGACAAAATGATAAACTTTAAACAAACAACTAGGGGGAAACTTTTTGGCTATTTTTAGTGGGCTCACTACTGAGAGATAGATTTTGTGTTTGCATTTATCAGATCCTGTTCAAGATGACAGATATAACAGAGAAACAAATTACAAAACAATTTACACTTAGTAAACTAAAATGTTTGGGGACAAGTCTTAAGTTTTCTTATTCATCAATCATTACAGGAGTGCTGGATATACACATATTATATATAAAACATATTTCTACTAAGTACATTAACAATCGTACTAGAAGACAATAAAAAAAAGATTTAATTTGTGATGTTACTGTCATAATGATTCTCGGAAAGTCCACTTTAAATATAGATTAATGTATTTGAGAAATTTAAAAACTAAGCAATGTTTGAGGATGTGAGGTGAAATGTGAATTTAACTAATTTTTTCAGCACATTATCCTGTTTTGAGTGTGTGTGCATGTGTATATATATATAAATAAAAGGGGGAGGGAGAGATAAATAATATTCCTATTTATTCTCGTATTCGCCCATTTTATATATTTTCTTGAAATGTCCAGAAAAGTCTTATTGAAATATGCACGCATTAATTCTACAACTTTCTTTTTAGAACATTAAATATTATGAAGTCCAATTCAAAAGGCTATGACTCCTTTTACATGTAAAATCATGATCCAAGTTACTAACATTCAATTCAGATTCTTTTAAATAATATTGCTTAAGATATACAGGCACATATTCATACACCCACACATGCATGCACAACTAATTTGTAGTTTTTTTTAGTGTAGATGAGCAAATTTACATTTGAAAAATGACTTTGCAGTTTGAGGGATAACTCGAGCTCAATTTAAATTCTAAAAAAAATTAGTACCTACTTTCCAAAATGTCACACCTGCAATTTTTTATACATTTAAAAAAAATATAAAAATGGCAGCTGTACATTCAACTGCACTTTAAAAGTTATACTTTTAATAAAATGATAGTTGAGAGTTTTGTTTTTGTAACTACAGCAATGCTAAGATACATTCATCTCTGAACTGGTATAAAGATGTCAAGCCATATACAGCAACAATGATAGCAGGCATACCAAAACATTTGGATAGCATACATTTTGAAATTTTATCTTCACATTAAGGCTTAAAAACCCAGGTAACAATGACACATTTTCTTACATTTCAAACTACATACATCAGTTTCTGATTACAACATAAATGAATCTGTGCAAATACAACACTTTACACATTTGAGCGATGCACGGACACCAAATGCTGACTGAAATGGGTGGAGGAAGCAGAAAATGGTTCTATTGGTAACATCGGTAATCTCACCGGTTACTTTAGCAAAAGCCTCAAGCCCATTTAAGAGTTTCCTCTTGCACCCCTTCTCCCCACTCTCAAGTTAATTTGATAAATTAAGGCCATAAATTTGCACCTTGTAGGCCATCAAATTCTGGTATAAATAATAAACCTGTGATTCCATTCTGTAAAATCAAGATGAAAATTAAAATACATAAAAACACAATAAAATTAAAGAATTTATTAAATGCATTTTTCATGAAGTGCAAAAATGATTCCTTTCTCTTCAAAGTACAAGAATGTATATGGTAATATTTCTAAGTTAAAATACTCATAGTACTATAATGCCCTCTTTAAGCAATCAGAAACAAAACCAATTAATTAAACTTTGACAGAGCTAGTACAATAATTTCTTAAAACTGACCACAAATTATGATAATACTGTCACTTATTGACTGGATCTACTCACAATATTCTTTCATACCTAGCAATTTTACAATTTTGGGTGTTAGCACATGATAGAAAATAATGATTTAATATTGCCAATACCAATGAGTTAGTTTGGTCGGTCCCATACTAATCAGGTCACAAAATGGACATAAAAATGGGAATAATCAGAATTGCTACAGCCATTTGAGAAGTGGAGAAACCCGTATGCCTGGGTTCTAGAACAATTTGTCTAATAGAAATGCACAACATTAAAATCTGGCTTCAGAAATAAAATCACTTCTGAAATCGGGATCTTTGCTTCAATCACTTAGAATCTTTCCTAAACATTCAGACATTTGAGTTCAACATTGGAAATATGATTCATGACGTCAACATTAGAACTCTTCTTTCCCACCTCCCAACAAAAATGTATTTCAGTCCTGCTGTATCTACAAGGTTAGTAAATATTTGTTTTAATTTTTCTGATTTTATTTCCGGATCCTTTTATAGAGTCTTACATTTTGAGCTATTCAGTAGGCAAAAATCAAACTTACTATTATTATTCACCACTTGAGTTTCACCACTAGAGTGACCAGATGTTTTTTTTAGAAAAATCACTGCAGTCAATAAATTGGTCTCATTACAAAAAATATTTAAATAAGCACAATTTACATGCGCTGGAAGTCATGCAAAAAGAAGTTAACACATGACCAACAAACCTTCTGTTCCTGTTTTTTGGAGGGGAGAAAAACCATTTTATTTAAATTATGCTGCATTTTGTAGCATATTTCGACACCTTGCTGTCGAAGATAACTATCCTCTTTTGCAATGCTGAGTTTACCTTAACATAGCCCCCACTACCCCCTCCCATCACAAAATGTATTTGGAAAATTCAATTTTTATTATGGGAGCAGAATACTGCTTATTTAAAATATATCAACTGTTTAAAAATTGTATAGAAAAATCAATGCCAATTTAAAAAAAACAAATATAGGTTCTTATTTTCTCTGTTCTGTTTGTAAACAAACATGTCACAGAAAAAAAAGAGTTGCTAAAACTAAAGCGTTTCCTCGGTATTATACTAATTGTTT